>NC_046657.1:20414987-20438242 GCF_010883055.1 Belonocnema kinseyi | reverse complement strand
CTCATAGCTGTACTGACGAATTGACTGAGTCAAACAGCTCACCAAGCGTTTTACTCACTCCTAATACACTACATTACAAGAACCTACACTGTGAGAGTGCTTGCGATGGGCTAAGAAAAGTATTTGTAAAATTCCGGTTTATATTTGATCCACCCTCGTATTTCAATGTACTCTCTAAATCTAAATCAGTGAAATTTCACCGATTGCCAGTGACATTTCACTGATTCACATAGCCAGAAATGGGTCACTGACAATCAGTGAAAGGTTACTTATTGATTCCATGGAAAGTTCCGATGCTTTTAAATGAAAGCAACTTTACACATTACTTTAATTTTAAGATTGGAGTGTCATGTACAAACCCTTTAAGTAACTACTTCCTACACGAGTTAGAGTATATGTATGCCGCAGATAATTCAACAAACCTACAGCTAAACATAACATTTTTGTTAATATTGTCAATTAATGCTTGACTGGGATGCATATCATGAGAATTTGTGAGGTGTAAGAGTGCCGACTGTGTCTTATCATTTGTTGATCACGTTGGTCAAAATGAAATACATCAACCCCAAAATATTGCCGAAAATCATGCACCATTTATAAAAAGAAAATTCATCTTTTTATAAATGTTTTTTGTTTTTATGAGTTAGTAAGCCAACGGATTTTAATAAGAGCCTATTCTTGTGATTCGCACTCTTAAGTGCGACCGTAGCTAAGCGTACTGTAGGCAGATGTCATATATACTTATGTCATTGCTTAGACCTACAGTTGGGGTACAATGACACGTATCTGTAGCGGATAAATTTTCTCTGAACTGCATGTGATCAAACTAATGGTATGCACATACATTAGACACATACAATTGATGATGATTTATCGGCTTGTAAACTATCATAATTGTCTTATAATTATTCCTATAGTACCAAAGAAAATGTTAGGAACTTTATTATAGGTCTATGATGATTTTTCACGATACTTCTTCGTAAGGGAAGCTTCCTTTAGTGCAGAAGCCTACCCCATTTCCGTCGGATGAACGAGATCCATTCATTTTTCTTCTCTATTCTTATGTTAAATGAACTCCAGAATCGAAAACTGTACAGCGAAGCTCTGGAAAATGTGCCCGCCACGAGATATTCGCAGTTGAGTATTCTGTTATGATTGTAACATTAAACATTCAAAATAATTTTTTTTTGAATATTTATGTTAATGTTGTTAGACAAGCTTATGAGAAACAACAGTTGTTTTAATATTTTCCCGCTCCGACAACAATATTATATAGATGAGAAAAAAGAAACACTCTTTGGAAAGTACCAACTGAAATACAGATTTTTTCAATGAACACTGATCCCCCACAATTCATAATTTGCAAGATAACAGAGTTTTTGTTAGAAGACATTTTATCGCGTACTTTAAATAAATTATAGAGAAAAACATCCTGAATGAAAGTGTACTTACCTAAATCATAAATACTCGTAATATAAAATAATTAAATCAGAAACATGTATTTTGACACAAAATATGGAATATTTTATCGGAAAGTGAAATGATATCTTCAGTTTTTGTTTCCAACATTTTCTCTTAAAACTAAACCGTATCTTTATTTTGTCATAACCCATGCTAGAGATGGGTTCTAGATATTGTTTAATTTTGTAAAATGAAACTTCTTGTACTTGGAATTATGGACAGTCAAAACTCTGTCGGTACGTAAAATTCGATTCGAAATAGCGCAATCTTCGAATGATCGAAATTTAGAGTTTTGAAGTATCTAATATTGTTAACATTGAAAGAATAGGAGTTTCAGCAAGGACGTTATTAGGCCTGATTTTTTAATTAAATTTTGTGGAATATATCATTTAAACAAATAGAACGTCCAAATATAAATATCAGGCTTAAGATTTACGCTAATTTTTATAAACAATTTCTATAAACAATTATTTTCATCCGGTGCTCAACCACAACGAAAACCTTTATCTTGATTAAAAATTCCTAAATATCTCGTAGCAGTATTAAAGATGAAAAATAACAATAATTTAACCATTATTATTATTATAAATATTATAATAAACAAATTGTAATGTTTATTTTTTCAAAGTATTGTTTTGCTCATCAGACAACTTTCAAATTAATTTGAAATTAAAATAAATAGCTGTAGGAAAATAAAAATTTCAAATATTTCTTCTGTTAATAACAATATCGTAAAGAAATTTGAAAATGTAGCGTTTTACATGGGAAAAAAATGATTTTTTCTGCTCCATCATGTTGCTGCTTTCTAATTGGTTATAATTCAATGAGAAAGTGTAGCAATAACTCGTTAATGTTGTTATTATTAATAATATTTTTAATAAACAGTCATTTGTAGTAAGTTTGCGTCTGAACAAGCGGGTTTTTCGTAATGATTATTGTAATGCATCTCGATAGTAGTGCCTAATTAATGAGTAACTTTCTAAGTAATTCTGAATTAAAATTATATTAAATAATAATTTCGATCCAGAATTACTGAGAAAGTTCATTATTTAGGCACTACCATCGAGATGCATTAAAATAATCATTATGAAAAAACCGTTTATTCAGACGCAAACTCGCTACAAAAGATCGGTTATTTAAAATATTATTAATAATAACAACAATAACGAGTTATTGTCACATTTTCTTGATTAATTATAAGAACTTAGAAAACTGCAACATGACTGAGCAGAAAAATATTGTTTCCCGATGGAAAACGCAAAATTTTTTAATTTGTTGATAATATTGCTATTACCAATATAAATATTTAACAATTTCATTTCCCTACAGATATTTCTAATAATTTTGAATTAGTTTGAAAGTTGGCAGATGAGAAAAACAATACTTTGAAAAAATTCAAATAAAATATTACAATTTGTTTATTAGAATATTTATAATAATAACAATTGTTTTCATTGTGGTTGAGCACCATATGAAAATAATTGTTTATAACAACTAAACTGAATCTTAAACCTAATGTTCATATTCCTTAAGTATATCTGCAATAATTATAACAAATAGCGACTTCTCTTCAGTCCTTTCTTCGGAAAAAAACAATAATATTCCTAAAATATCCAATTTTGACGTTTTATTTGTTTAAATAATAAATTCCACACAGTCAAGTTGAAAAATCGGGCCAAATAACGTTCTGCAGAATTTAATTCTGAGCACCTTCAAAATGAAAAACATAAAAATTGGTCAAGAATTGTAGGCTGTAGTGGATTATCCTTAATATGAAATCTCTAAACGATATTGTCGATTTCGATTGTCACACTACTCGATTGTCATTGCTATATGCGTCAGACATGAATTGTGAATGGGTTAGACAGAGTTGGAAAATATTGGAAACATTTTCACGATTGCTCGTTCTTTGTTAGCTACACGCGTGCGAAAGGGACACTTGTGAGTTACCGTGAGTTAGACAGTAATGGAGCGTTACACGCGTTTTCTTGAAGTTAAATGATCCCAACGGAGTTGGCTGGATCTGCGCTTGCTTGGAATTGAGTGAAGTTCATTGGCTACGGTGCGCGTCTGTACTAGATTTTTAAATACGTACGCGAACTAGAGCCAATGAGCGACGCACAGTTCAAGCATGCGCAATTACTTTTGGATCACTGTTGGGAATAATAATCGAATCAAATTTCGAGCTCGATAATACTAATCAGCGCTTCTCATTTACCACCACCTTTCCACCCGTACCACTGCAATTGCAAAACAGGGCATCGGCTTGTTATTTATGATCGAATTCTTATTTCAATTTGCGCCCCTCTGCTTGTTATTTATGATCGTATTTTTATTTCAAGTTTGGAAAGAACATTTTAAAGCCTTCAAAGTATTTGGACGAGCTATCTGGACCATTAAATATATCTATCTGAGTGCCTGCGGAGAATTTCTCAGAGCTTCTCAGAGCCTTGAGAATCTTTAGCATATACTGTGAGATTTCTATCGGTAGGGTTATTATATTTTAAATTAAAAGTTAATGTTTAAGCTATTATTTGTTATTAATATAAAAATTAGCATTAAGTAATATTTCTATGAAGCATGGAATTTGTTATTAAAGTCCATTGCTGGTGGAAAATGCGATAACAACTTTTGAAATTTTAAGGTTAGGAATTAATTTTAGAATACAAAAGCAAACTGCTGGTCGCAGAATTAGATAATTTTGGCCACTTTGATGTAAATCTTCCGTATATATCTACAAAAATCTATCATATATTATTTTTTGCTATAAAAGGTTACGAAAATGTACTACAAAAACTTTAAGAAAGTTGAGCTTTTACTGAATTTTTTCTTACAAATTACAAAAAGATTTCATTCAAATTTATAAAATGTTTGGTGAAAAAACAGAAACTATTTTAATCAGGATTAAAATAAAAAATAGATTTTTATGTTTTCATCTTACGTCTTTTTGATAAATTTGTTTACTACGAGCAGTTCGCTCTTGAATTGCAAAATGTTATATTAACCTCAAAATCTCAATAAGTTGCTACCGCATTTTTTATCAGCAATGAAATTTTATAACAAATTCGATGCATCACAGGAATAATACTTGATGTTTATATTGAATGCAAATCCAATGTTACACTATCTTTACTCAATATCAGAAAAGTACCATTAAACTCTTTGCACTTCAACTTTACAATAAAACAGCTGTATAAAATGTATAGGTCTCCAATGTTTTATGTGCTTTTAAACAATATATGGTTTAAGAAATGTTGGATTGAATGAATTATGTTTAGGTTTATGGATGTATCGGGTCCTCATATTTATATTTCTAACAAAAAAAAAAAAATTTCAACAAAATATGGGACTTTTCAAACAAATAATTCCATTTTTAACTAAAAAAATCAAGTTTCAATAAAAAATATCAAATTTTAAACAAAAAGAGAATAATTCAGTTTTTAGTATATAAAACTTAATATTCAATAAAAAAAATGAAATTTTTTACAGGTTATTTAAAATTTTAACCAAAACAGGCGAATTTGACCGCAAATAGTAAAAGTTTTAACAAAAAAGATGGAATTTCAATCACAAAGGTTTATTTTCTATTAAAAAAAATCTTTTACAACAAATAATAGAATTTTAAACTAAATTAATTTTCAATTCAAGTACAATAATACATAAAGTATTCAAGATAAGATAGAATTCACTTAAATTCACACATTATATAGCAGAATCTTTCAGCGATTAACATTTTTTAAAAGTAAATTATGCAAGACGTTTCTTCTGATATAAGGCAAAAAAATGGAATTTGGGAATCTATTTTTAGAATAATAAAAAACGGAATAATTTTCTAACTATAATTTAATTTTTAACAAAAAAAATGAAGTTTCAATTAAAATATCAAATTTTGAACAAAAATAGAATAATTCAGTTTCTAGTTTATAAAAGTTAATATTCAATCCAAAAAATGAAATTTTCTGCAGGTTATTAAAAATTTTAATTAAAACAGATGAACTTGACTGCAAATACTAAAAGTTTTGACAAAAAAGATGAATTTTTAATCACAACGATTAATTTTTATTTAAAGAAAATTTTTTTAAACAAGTAACAGAATTGTCAACTAAATTAATTTTCAATACAAGAACAATATTATAAAAAGAATTTAGAATGAAGTAGAATTTACTTATAACCAGGCAGGTTCTACACATTATTTAGCAGATTCTCTCAGCGATTAAAATTCTTTTATAGTAAATTACGCAAAAAGTTTTTTTCCGATCTGAGACAAAAAATGTGGAATTTGGGCATCTATGTTAAGAATAATAAAAAACAGATTAATTTTTCAGCCTTAAAATAATGTTTAACTAAAAAGATGAAATTTCAACAAAAAAATATCAAATTTTATACAAAAATAGAATAATTGAGTTTGTAGTTTGTAAAAGTTAACATTCGATCAAAAAAATGAAATTTTTTACAGATTATTTCAAATTTTAATTAAAAGAGATGAACTTGACACCAAATAGTAAAAGTTTGAACAAAAAAGATGATATTTCAAACACAAAGATTAATTTTCTATTTTAAAAAATGGTTTTAAACAAATAATAGAATTTTCAACTCAATTAATTTTCAATGGAAGAACAATATTATCAAAAGTATTTAAAATAAAATAGAATTCACTTAAAATCAGGTAGTTCTTCTACACATTATTTAGCAGAATCTCTCAGTGATTAAGATTGTTTTATAGTAAATTATGCAAGACATTTTTTGCGATCTAAGACAAAATAATCGAATTTGGACATCTATGCTAAGAATAATAAAAAACAGATTAATTTTTACCCATAACATTAATTATCTACAAAAAAAAGACGATTATTTTTCAACTAACAATGATATAATTAAAATTTTCCTTAGACATTAATTTTTAACAAAAAAAAAAAAGAAAGAAAATAGTTCAATCCTAAATAAACAAGATAAGATTTTAACAAAGAAAAATAATTTTCTACCAGAAAAACGAATTTTCAAATGAAAAAATTAATTTCTAATTAAAAATATAATTTACATCCTGAAATTGTTCAGTTGAATTTTTAATCAATTTTTAACTAAATAGTTGAACTCTTATCAAAAAGATCAGTTTTCAAACAAATAGTGAAATTTTCAACAAAAAAGATAAATTTTTAATTAAAAATATAGTGATATAAAATCAGAAATAGGATAATTCCTTTTTAGTTAAATGAATTAATATTTAACAACAAACAATTAAATTTCAACAAATTAATTGAAATTTTACTAAAATAGATGTCATTTGATGATACATACACAGTTGATCTTTCAAGCAAACAGATGTATTTTCAACCAAGAAGATTAATTTTATATAAAAAAGATGATGTTTGAAACAAATAATTGAATTTTGAACCCAAAAATATCCATTTTTAATTCCAAATTTCAGTGTTCCACCAAAAGCGGGATAGTTGAATTTTCAGTTAGAGAATTTAATTTTTACAAAAAAAAAAAACGGAATGTAAAACTTAATAGTTTTGTTCTCAAACACAAAGATGAATTTTCAAACGAGAGGACTAATTTCTTACCGAAATAACGAATTTTCAGCTAAATATGTGCATTTTCAAACCAAAGGGTTGAATTTTTAACTACAAAAGATCAATTCTTAACTTCAAATATCAATTCTCTACCAAAAATGATATAATACAATTTTATCTTACATACATTATATTTTCTGCAGGTTATTTCAAATTTTTACTAAAACAGATGAATTTGACACCAAACAGTAGACACAATGGTGGCCTATATTAGAGAATTTTATTAAATCTTAAAACATTATTTTATTTTAAAGAAGAGCAATTGATGAGAAAACAATATCAATGTAATCGAAAAAGTTTTGTCATCAATTTTTTATTTAAGGAAACCATTTTTCATCGAAAAAGTTGCTTACAAATGATTTTTTCAGTGACGTATATGTAAATATATTAAATTTTTTATTATTTTATTCCTTTGTTGTTATTTTTCAGATGATCTGTTTGTACGAAATTTATTATTATAAATTGTAAGAAATCTTATACAGATTTAAATTGTTTTCAATTAAATTAATTTTCAATCCAAGAATAATATTATAAAAAATATTTAGAATAAGGTAGAATTCACATAGTTGAAGTTTCAAAAAAACAGATGAATTTTCAACCAAGAACATTAATTTTATATAAAAAAAGACGATGTTTGAAACCAATAATTGATTATTTAACACAAAAATATCTATTTGTAATTCAAAATTTCAATTTTTTACCGAAAGTGGGAGAGTTAAATTTTTAGTTGAAGAATTTAATTTTTAACAAAAAAAAACGGAATGTGAAACATAAAAGTTTTGTTTCTAATCACATAGATGAATTTTCAAACGAGAAGACTAATTTCCTACCGCAATAACGAATTTTCATCGAAATATGTGCATTTTCAAACCAAAGGGTTGAATTTTCAACTAAAGAAGATTAATTTTTAATTTCAAATATCAGTTCTCTACAAAAAATGATATAATCCAATTTTATTTTACATAAATTAATTTTTGACTAACTATGAAGGAATTTTCAACAAAATAATAATTGAACCCTCATTGAAGAAGATGAATTTTCAACCGCGAAGATTAATTTCCCTCTTTAAAAAGACGGTATAAAAAATTATATTTTTAACAAAAAAGATCAATTTTTTTTAAATATCATTTTTCTATAAAAAATGGGATAATCGACTTTTCTCTTAAAGAAATTAGTTTTTCACCAAAAATCGAATTTTTCATGTAATAACAGAATCCTCGAAACAAAGATGAAATTTCAATTAAGAAGTTTATTTTTCTACCAAAAATAACGAATTATCAACAAAATTCTGAATTTCGAAGTAATGCATCAAAACAGATAAATTTATTTCCAAATAGTTCAATCTTTAACGAAAAAAGGTCGATTTTAAATCAAAAGAATTAATTTTCTACCAAAATATAAAAATTAAAAAAATTTAATTATTAAGTAAAAAAAGGTGAATTTTCAATTTAAAGTATCAATTTTCAACCAAAAATAGTAGAATCGAAATTTCTTTTGAAGAAATTTGTTTTTGACAAACTGAAAAGGATTTTTTTTTAAATAACTCAATCCTTAATGAAAAATATTAATTTTCAACCAATAATATTACGTTTCTACAAAAAATTACGAATTTTCTACAAAATCTAGAAAGTCTCAAACAAATATATGATTTTTATCTAAAAAAATATCATTTTTCAACCAAAAGTGATATAAGTAGAATTTATCATTATAAAAATTATTAATAAAAAAGAAATTTGAAGAAAATAGTTGAATTTCCAATCAAAAAGGTTCATTTTGAACCGAAACAGATGAAGCCTTAATTATGAACCTAATATTCAACGAAAAATTAAATAGTTCAGTTTTTAGTTAAAAAAATAATTTTCAACTTAAAGAAGTGCAATTAAAAGAAAAGCTGAGTTCTCTAATAAAACATATTGCAATTAAAAATATCAAAACGTTTTATGAAAAAGTGGAAAGTTAAATTTTCACTTCAATAAATTAATGTTGAAAAAAAAATTGTCAGAAAAATGGTTGAATCCTAAATCAGCAAGAAGATTTTTCAAACAAGAAGATTAATTTTATACTAAAAAAGACGAATTTTTAACAAAATCCATAAATTTTTTAACAATTAGTTAGATTTTTAACTAAAAAGATTAAACTTTAATTCAAAAAATTACTTCTTCACCAAAAATGTGATAGTTTAATTTTCTCTTTAAAAAAATTAATTAAAAAAGAAATTGTTATTAAAATTATTTCAAAGGAGATCGAATCCATTTAACATTAGGCAGATTCTGTAATTTAAGTTTTTGAATCGATCAGGAAGGAAATTTTATTGTTTTTAGATTAAATTTTAAGAAAACTGTTTTTTCGTCATAAAAAAATTCTATGTTCAAAAGATTGATTTTTAACCAATAAGATTAATGTTTTACAAAAAAGACGAATTTTAAACCAATTACTTAATTTTTAAACTATAAGGGAACAGTTTTTAAAAAATTTTTGTTGAAAATGTTCAACAATTTAGATGCATTTTTTATGCCTTGACTAAAATTGTTTCTTGGTATAAAACTCATCTCTTTGGGTAGAAACTTGATATTCTTACTGAACATGAACATAATGAAAATATATCCCTTTAATTTGAAAATTCAACTGTTTTTAAAACTCGCCTTTTTGGGTGGAAAGCTCAACAATTTTGTAGATATTTTTCTTTGTTCGTTCTAAAGCTTTGCGCTCGATAATATATGCATATATACATCTACAACTGTAATTTGGTAGGTGTGAATTATCTTTTGTTAAAGCTCCTTTGTTAAGGACTCAATTATTTTGTTTAAAATTTGTATTTGTTGTTTGCATTCGACTACTTGGTTAAATGTTAAACTAAATGAGTAAAAACGGATCTTTTTTGGGTTGAACATTCATCATTTTAGTTGAAAATTCTTTCTTTCTATGGTTGAGAATTAATTTTTTTGTTGATCATTTCTCTAATTGTTTGAAGGTCGAACGACATTTACAAATTAATTTTTGTTTGTAGAAGATTCATTATTTTAGTTAAACATATATCTCTGGTTAAAAATTAAAAAATTTCCTTGAAATTAATTTTTTTATTCAATTCAGCTGTTGTTGTTTTGGAATAATCATATTTTTTAGTTTTTGGTTAAAAATTTATCTACTTATTTAAAAGTTTAACCATTTTGTTAAAATGTTAATTTTTGAATGAAAAAGTAACTATTTGATTGCAAATTCGTTAATTTTTAAAAACTGAAAATTAAACTTTTTCATTTTCAGTGTAAACGGTTTTGTTAAAAATTTGGCTTTCTAATGAAAGATTTGCATTTGACACCAAATAGTTTAACTTTTAACCAAATAGTTAAATTTTCAACCTACAAATATAAATTTTAAACTGAATGGCCAAATTTTCAAACAAAAAAGATTAATCTTTAACCAAAAAGAGTTGCATTAAAAAAAAAGAATTCTAAATGAAAATGTAGTGGTGGATATCTTGATACAAAAAGAAAAGATTTTCAACAAAATATTTAAATTTTTAACCAGAGTTGAATTTTCGAACTAGCATGTAAATTTTTAACAAAGAAGTTAACCTGCAAATATGAATTTTAGATAGAAAATGCAATATTTGATATTTCAATGAATGCAGATGCTGCCAAGAGATGCTTTGTAAAATAGGGAAACGACATTTCAATCATAAAGATTAACTTTCCATAAAAGATTCGAATTTAAACCAAAAGTAACAAAGCTACTTTTTTACACAGACAATTAATTTATTTCCGAAAAAAAAGAATTAAAAAAAATAGTACATTTTTTAACCAAAGAGATGAATTTTTAACTAAAATTATGAATTTTCCAACGAGAAAGACGAATTTTAAATAAATAAAGAATTGCCAGTTAGGAAATAAAAACATTTGTCCCACTTAAGCATTTAAGTCAAAAGACTATTTTTCTGTAAAACAGTTATAACACCTTGACCCTCCATCTACCACCATCAACCAAATTTTTTACAACACCTTCACCCCACATGATAATTTTTCAAGTAGTTATTTGTTGAGAGTGTTATTTTGAATACAATACGAGGTGTGTTCAAAAAGTAAGGCGACTTTTCAATTTTCGCGGGCTACGTACGTACAATTTTTTGGTTTGTTGTGTTGGTACACTCGTCACGATCATATGTTCACAGTTTTGACTATATAGCTCGTGTTGTTTTTCTGGCAGAGGCGTAAAAGGTTAGTAGGGTTTGGTGTGCTCGGCGATTTTCTTCTTTCAACAAAAAATAGAGCAAAGAGTTTGCATTAAATTTTGTGTGAAAAATGGAATCCAGTGCTCTAAAACTCTTGAACTGTTGACAGTTGCATACGGTGAGTCTACTCTGAGTAAGCAAAATGTGTAAAAGTGGTACAAGCTGTTCCAAGAAGGCCGAGAGGATTTCCAAGGTGAACCTCGCCCTGGACGTCCCAGCACGTCAACAACAGATGAAAACGTTCAAGCAGTGGAAGAAATGGTGTTGAAAAATCGCCAAATTACCATCAGAAAAGTTTCTGAAGATGTTGGCATATCGGTTGGCTCATTCCATGCTATCTTTTCGGACGTTTTGGGCATGAGGCGTATGTCAGCGAAATTTGTTCCAAAACTGCTTAATTTTGATCAAAAGATCCATCGCATGACCATCGCTCAGGAGATGTTGAATGAAGTCAATAATGATATTCACCGGATTTGGCCCCCAGTGACTTTTTTCTTTTCCCAAAACTGAAGAGACCCATGAAAGGACATCGAATTTCAACGATTGAGGAGAAAAAAACTGCATCGCTGAAAGAACTCAAGGCTATACCACAAAATAATTATCAGAAGTGCATCGATGATTGGAAAAAGCGTTGGCACAAGTGTATTATGTCTGAGGGGGATTTCTTTGACGGGGACAACATAAATAATATATATAATATTCATTTGTTTTATACATTTTTTGTATAACAAATGAATATTACAGGCCCGGCCATTTGAAGTAGAAGCATTTGTTTCTCACAAAACACATTATTAAAACAATCGATTTGTTGTTCATTTAGATAATAATTTATTTTAGTTCAAGCAGATTTGTTTCAACTACTTTTTGAAAATGATATCGTGCAAATGGGTACCTTTCATTTTTATTGATTTATTTCGATCACTGTTCCGAGGGCGACTGATATCGAAAAATGGCGATTTTGACTGGCCACGCAGATCATCCGATTTAGACTCTAGTTCAATTGAAAACCAACATACGACGTAAAATCGCGATAATATTTTTAAAAAGTAGTCGGAACGAATATCCGTAGATTTCACTGTTATTAATTGAATTATATTTGATATTAGTTTTGCAAAATTTCCGTCAAATTTTCTTAAATATATAGATGAGACCGGGACGAGATGAGCGTACTGGGTCAAATTTCTTTTATCTCTTGTGTCTTGAAAATAGATCATTTGATTAATTATTTAGGAATAATCTCTAATGGGATTATCATGTTTGTTCCGCTTATACCTCATATTTCCTCTTATTATAGATATAAATACTTTCTTCACCTGTATTTAATTAAACACAATGCATAATATGTACGCTGAACTCCTTTCAAGAGCTCTCGAAATTTCAAATGAATATTGAATTATCCACTAGGTACATTGACTCGTAGTTTTTTCTCGTTCTAGAGATTGAAGATTTCCCTATAAGTATGAGAAGGTTGCTAGGAAGGGAAACCCACTGCAACTCGTGCAGAAATTGCCAAATGTTTGCCTTATTTCCGATTTGGGCCAGATCGGGCACACAATTTTGTGGTTGTTAAATTTGGCCCCGTCTAGATCCCGACTTAACAGCCAAGCTTACCAGTAGATGGCGCTCCATTAATATCGGGGACTAAAGTGGGTTGACTCCCAATCTTCCAAGTTTCAACGTAAAGTGTCAAGCTTAAAAAATATTTCCATTATTATTTGAAAAAGTGATAAAATAAGTGGGAAAAATGCCAAAAGTGAGCACAAGACGAATGCGTAGGTATAGTACACTTCAAAATATTCCTGAATTACGTGTTGAAGACTATAATAAGTAAATTTATTAAGAATTTTAAAATGAAACCTAACCTCGAAATGAGGTTATTTATTTATACTTTATTTGATACTTTCCACAATTGGGTTCAATATAGAAATTGAAAGCAACTTCAATTTAGAAATTAAAACCAAAAATATATTGCAAAATACTTAAATGGTTTATCATACACAAATGCAGGCTGTTATGTTGCGTCGTTTGACTATTTCCGTTTGCTCGAAAAAAAGTGTCTGGCATATTCCAATTTTTTCATATCGCGATCTCTTAGGTAGCTTGATATTTATATTCTCAAATTTCAGTTAAGGAGGTGATATATTTGATTTTAATATTATTTTATTTAAGAATCCCTTTGAATTAAGTATAAGAAAACTAAATTAATGTGGGCCCGATGGGGGCAAGGTATGGTTATCTCTGGGCGCAGCGCTTGGGCCCCGATCGGGCATCTCGTTTCATTTCGAGTCTGGCCCCATCTAGATAGCCTGATTTGGGCCAAATTCTGCCCGATCTGGCTCCGATCAGATCCAAATTGGAATTTCTGCACTGGAAGGGTATACCATCGTATCGTATATATTTGCAAAAATCAAATGTTCATCTGACCAATTATTATTATTAAATTATTATTAAATTTAAATTTGAATTTTGTATTTCAACTTTCAATTTGAACAATTTTAAACTGTCTTCTTTTGGGAAACTTTTTCAGCAGTTTCTTTGCTCGTAGTTTAAAAAAGAACCACAACTTTTTTTTAAGATTCGCATAGCCGCCCTGATTTATTTATTTTTATCATATAACTTAAATTAATTTGTTCAGGCATTATATTGATAAGAGCTCTCGAAGCTTTTAGAATGATAATTCTTTATCCCCACTTGACCTGAATCACACTTGATTTTAGTGTTTCAAATTTATGACTACAGCACTTCAATGCAAAACAAGATAAATTTTTTTTCTTCTCGCATGCTATCTTATTTGTCCTTTTTTTTATCAGGACTTTGCAAGAACTATTTACGCCAAATACAAGCATACTTTCAGTATTTGCGAGTCTTAAAAAGTCAACATTATAATCAATTTATATTCCCTTGAATATGTACCAGGGAAAGTCAGAGAAAAGTCTGGAGTGTTGAGAAAAAACTTGTTTTTTTAATTTTTTAATTTACTCAAGATCAAAATAAAATATACTTTCTTATGAATAATTTTATGCAACGAAATCTGAGCATAAAAAAAATTTACAATTTAAGATTAGATTTCAAAACTACCACCTTTTCGGCTCATTCGAGCGATAATAAATGTATAATTTTCAATTATTTTATTTCGTTTCTAAATGATTATATGTAAAATATGTTACAAGATTAAGATTCAGATCTTTTATGGGTAAAATGACCGGGGAAAATAAAAAATTGGTCAAGGAAAAATGAGAGAATTTTGAAAATTAAGTTTTGGGGCCAAAATTATGTATCAGTAATAATTATTAATTTATTTGCCTCGATTTCTACTCTTATTTCTTTATTTTGCAGTTGCCTTCTCCTGATAATTACATTTGTAGTTAAAAATCTATTTATTTGGTCTGTATTCAACTGTTGTGGCAGAAAATTAAATTTATGTTGAAAATTCAACTAAAATCCTTCTTAGTTGAAAATTAAATTTTTTTAATTCGTATTTTAGTATGTAAATTCTTCTGTTTTAGTAGAAAAATTAATCTTTTTTTAGACAAAAATTCAACTATTTGATTAAAAAATAATCTTCTTTGATTGAGAATTCAGCTATTTTGTTAAAAATTTCTCATTTTTTGGTTGAATTTAAACTGTTTTTTATTTAAAATTAAAATGTTTCTTTGGTTGAAATATCTACAATTACATTATTTGTGACAATTTTTTTGTCCTAAGATTTATCATTGTAGTTCAAAATTCACCTCTGATTGAAAATTCATTTTTTTTTTAAATTCATTTTTTTTAAAATTCATTTCTTTAACTGAAACTTAAACTATTCCAGTTAAAGTTTTATAATTTTAATTGGAAATTCTTCTCTTTGGTTCAGAATCGAACTATTTTATAGAAAATTGATATTTTTAAATTTAAAATTCCACAAATTGCGTAAAAGTTGAATTAGTTTTTAAAAATTAATTTTTATACTTACTTTTCCATTTTTAGTTTAAAATTGATGTTTTTTGGTTAAAATTCTTTATTTTTTGTTTGTAGAAGACTTATCTTTTTTATAGATTAAAATAACCTCTTTTAAATTAAAACGCATTGTTTTGTTTCAAGTAACTGAAAACTCTTTTTTATTGAAAATTCGTCTTTTTGGGTGAAAAATTCATCATTTCAGTTAAAAATTAATTGCTTAAGTAATTAAAATTTCATCCTTTTTAGTTTAAAAACCAAGTTTGTTTGAACACTCATGTATTATTTTGAAAATTTTTCTTTTCCGGTAGAAAATTAATCTCCTTAGTTAAAAATTTGTATTATTGGTTTTAAAATTCAACTATTTTGGTAGAAATTTCAACTTTTTTGTCGAAATATCAACTTTTCCATTTGTTGTTGCAACTGTGTTTTTGTCATTTTTTCAATATTCATGACAAAAAGTGTAGGAAATTATAAAAAAATTAATATTTCCTTACCAGCTTAATAAAATTAGTAGAAGTGGTACACATCTATTATTAGGATACAGAGCTGATAATTATGTACCCTCATTTAATGGATGACTTGATTTTCATATCCTGATTTTATTATTTTAACGTTAAGGATATAAACGAAGAATTGAGGAGTTCTGGACAAGAAGGTGACATGCGCTCGGGAACGAGTAAAAGTATTGTTCAGGCTGTGACGTCAGGTATCAAAAGTGAAATTCAAAATTTGAAAAAACCAAAAATATATTTAGATAGCTCTTGAAAAATGAACCTGAGTCTCTATTTACAGTTTTTCTCTCGGGCTGCAAATTTTCCAGTAAATAAATAAAAATTGACTTTTTTAAATTAAAAAAACCATGTTTTTTCACATTCAACTCGCCGTAAGTAATTCGTTTATCAACTAATTAACGAATTTCTTTTTGAGTTTTATTCGTGACACTCTAGCGGAGGCTACAGTGTCCAAAAAGGGTCAAAAGTTAATTTCTAATGTTTTTTTTTAATCCGAATGAAAAACCACGTTTTTAGACTTTCACATTAAAAAAGTGAGCGAGGAAGTTTTCTGCTACGACAAACTTCAAGCGAACGAATTTGCCGCCAATGTATTGGCCAACTTTTTGAAAAATTTCAGTTCGATTTGATTTTTAGTTCCATAATTAGAGCGAGTTTATTACGAGCTCGCGACGCGACACTACAGGATTTTTCAGGGGACGCCGCCGGAACGCTGAATAGTGCGAGCGAGTGAACAAAACAAAGGATGGGCAAGGACGATGTTTGAGGCTTCAGGCGGCGTCCCCTGAAAAATCCTGTGGTGTCGCGTCGCGAGCTCATAATAAACTCACTGTAATTATGGGACTAAAAATCAAATCGAATTGAGATTTTCCGAAAAGTTGGCCAATACATTGGCGGAAAATTCGTTCGCTTGAAGTTTGTTGTAGCTCAAACTTCCTCGCTTACTTTTTAAATGTGAAAGTTTAAAACGTGGTTTTTCATTCGGATTAAAAAAACAAACATTAGAAATTAGTTTTTGATCCTTTTTGGACACTATAGCCTCCGCTAGAGTGTCACGAATAAAACTCAAAAAGAAATTTGTTAATTAGTTGATAAACGAATTACTTACGGCGAGTTGAATGTGAAAAAACATGGTTTTTTTTCAATTAAAAAAAGACAGTTTTTATTTATTTACTGGAAAATTTGCAGCCCGAGAGAAAAACTGTAAATGGAGACTCAGGTTCATTTTTCAAGAGCTATCTAACTATATTTTTGGTTTTTTCAAATTTCGAATTTCACTTTTGATACCTGACGTCACATCCTGGACAATAATTTTACTCGTTCTGGAGCGCCTGTCGCCTTTTTGTCCAGAACTCCTCAATTTTAATTATCTGTATGACCTGAATTTTAATTAGAACTATAGTTCTGATAAGAAAACTAAAACGAGCGAAGTCAAGATCGTCTTATCAGACAAATTAAAAGCTTCTTGAATCTTCTGTACTTATAAAAATAATGTTTAAACAAAACTATTTTATCCTTATATTTCAATTTGATAATGTTAATTATTTATCCATTATTTATATTTATATTATTTTAATTATTTTCTTTTATACTATTTTATAAATTGTTCCGAGACTTTTCTATTCGACGTAATCAATAGAACAAATTTGATGGTATTAAATGAAATTAACTGAACGAAATTCTCGAAAATATCGTACTTATTGTAGAAAATCTATACAGCGAGCATGTGACTTTAAATTACTACTTTCAATTTCTTCTTTTAATAAATCTCAAAATAAAGAAGCTTTCGACTAATTTAAAACAAACCGTCGATTTTTGAAGAAGTTGGAAACAAGATTTAGAAGCTTTTTAAGAAATTGAAAATATTTTGAAAGGCTTTTTAAAAAGATTTCAGAACATGTCGAAAAATGTTCAAAATCACAAAAAAAGAATCTAGAAAATTTGAAGGCAATTCATTTTTTAAAAGTTTAGGAGAAAGAAAAAATTTCTAAAAACTTGAAACACAATTTAGATTTTTTAGGATTTAATAATGAAATTTTGATGTTTTAAAAAGTTTTTAATAGGTTTTGGGTTAATAAAAAAATGCCTTAAGATTCCTGGCAATATTAAAAGTCACACTTTATTTTAAAACATTACTTTAAAGAGAATGTTTATAAAGATTTTAAAACATTACTAAAGATTTCCAAAATTAACAAAAACGAATACGGAATGTTTTGCAACAATTCTAGGAATAAATTTATTCGAGTCAGCTTAAAAGATATCTAGGAATTTTAGACCTTTTGAAGATATTAAAAATATTTTAACTTTTTAAAATTTTTTGTTGTTGAAATTATGATTTAATATATCTGAAATTTTCAAAAATCTTTTAAAATTTTTTCGAGATTGTTAAGAGAATGATAATATTTTCATCGTAAATAAATAAATTTACCTAAAAAATAAGTTAATTGTTATTCGAAATGTTTATTCTGTATTGAAAATTATTTTTCCGCCAAATAAAAAATTGATGATGTTTGAAGTCAAAAATGTGTTTATTTTGGTTCAATTTCATGTTAGGGTAAATCTTTCAAAATAAATTCAATAAAATACAACCTAATAGATTAAAAATTTGGTTTTTATTCAATAGTTTCCTTTATAATAATAGTAAAATAATCTATTTAAGGGATCGGGATTTGACTTTTATCGCAAAAAATGTAATGATTACAACAATTGATGAAATAAAAAAAAATGTTTCTTTTCTTTGGTTCCTGAGCATTTTAACTATCCCGAAACCAGTTATTCTAAGAAAACGGTTTAAAAACAAATTATGCAAATAAATTATATTTTTTGGATTTTCTTAAAGAATCATAATATATGAACATTTGATTGGTTATTGCAAGTAAAACAAATTTCTTTGATTTTGAATTTTTATAATTTTAAATTAAAAGCTCACAAAGGAAAATTGTAGTCTTTAAATTAAATTATAAAAATTTTAAAAAAATCGGAATAAAGTTGGAAACACCCGAACTTTAATACCACTACAAAAGTAAATTTAATTTTTAAAAAACATGAAAAATAACTTTATTATTATGCCTTTCGGGTTGTTAAATTGTCGGAAATCAAGGGATTCTTATGAGACAAGTGATAAAAGGGTGGTATAAACTTTAGAATTTAAGAAACTTAACTAAGGTTAAAAATTTATTTAATGCCCAATATTCAAGTTAATGTGCAGAATTCCTGAAAATAAAACCAAAAATCCAACGATCAAATTTGTACAATTACCACAAACTGTACTTATTGTTATTTGGAAAAAATCTAAAAAAGAAAAAAAAATTTTTTTTTGGATAAAATAAAAAAGAGGAAAGAAAGACGAGAAGGCAACTAACGAAATCTCCTTCTTTCTCTTTTTATTTCTTTCATATTTTGTTATATATACTATTATGAAGATTACAATAAGAAACATTTGTAAAAAATAATTTCCAAAGTTTCGACACTCATACAGAACCCTTATCAAGGCAAAAAAAATAACAAGCACAAATTTTACGAATTTTTTCTCTCCCTTTTACATCTTCTTCGTAAACGCCCTCGGTGTGATTAAATTTATTTAATTCAGAAAATTGTTACATTTTGATTTATTTACCTATTAATTTTTGCAAAGTTTAAATGCTCTGAATTTAAAGGTTTTTTTTCTATCAATTTTGCTTCTGTAATGGTATCGTCTAAAATTAAAAGTTTTTAGCTTTATTATTTACCAATTTTTTAGTTTATAATAAATTAGTTAGTTAATTATTGTATATTATTGTAAAGAACCTAAAGACCGGGAGTTTTTAAAAATATTTGAGTTTTTTTTTTAATATTCAGTTATTTATCTCTTTATAAATTAATTTATATATTTTAATTATATAGTTCCGTGGAACATCACTTTATTTTAAGGAATGTATGAAGCCAGGAGTTTCTTTAAATGTTTATTTGTTTAAAATGTTTTCAATTAAAATCGTTTTAATTTTTGAAAAAGAATACATTTCTAATTTTGTTTGTCGTTATTTAAAAAAATTATTAACAATATATTTTTATTCGTTTAATTGCAAAGAATACGAAAACCGGGCGTCTTTTGATTTGTTAAATTTTCTTTATTTATTTATTTAATCTTTTTGGTTTTTAAAGCAAACGATTGTTTTTAAGATGCATTTTCTCTTGCGTAATATTTTCAAAAATTCATAAGATAGAGTTTGTTCAAATTTTTAATTTTTAGTTGTAGCAAAGTTTTAGAAACTTTGAGTTAAAATGCATTTATTTCTTCAAAAATTCCAGTTTCGAAAATAAACCCTTTTTAATGTATTTAAAAAAAATGTATTCCTTTTTTAAAATATTTTTGTTGGTTATTTCTATTATTATTTCTATATTCTAAAAAAAATATTTCCTAATTGGTTTATTTCTTTGTTAAAATAACTTTTTATTCCTTAACAAATTTCAGACAAGAAATACAGTGCCTTATTCGAATTTTAAATTTAAATAACACTGATTTCAAAGTATTTTAAAATCTATTTTATAAACTCCGGGTTTTAGTCCAATTAGCGGGGACAACGGAAGTTGAAAAAGTAAAACAGTTTCAAAATTGAACTTTACTTTCAAAGTTCAGCTACATATTAAATATTTTACAATTTTAAAACTATAGAATACTTCGAAATAAAAAATGACTTTTAAAAACTGCAAATTTAGAACTCAGCTTGAAATTGAAACACTTTTTAAGCAAAATACTTTAAAATTATATTATTTCTTAATTGAAATAAGTACAGGGCCAAATCTAATAATCTACACGCCTTTTTTGAATCTGTTGTTAAAATGCCTGCATTTTTATAATATTAAAATATTTTTTTAAACTGATCTAGATAGATATACGTTTATTTTTTCGGCCTGCTGGCCTTAAAAAATTGACTTCCGTACACTTCCATTTTTTTACAGAATTTTCTTACAACTACGTCTTACAAAGTACTATCCATCCACACCTCATAACTAATCCGCTCACTCCTGTAGCCTCAACCTTCCTCGCTGCGCCTCGCCTCGCCTCGCACGCATTTCGCTCTTTTGTCGTTAAGCCTCGCATTATCGGCTTCTGTCTCCGCGGCTAACACCTAATACTTAACTACTATTTACAATATTTACATTTCTCTTACATCAACTTCCTCTCCTATTTACAATCTTTCCTTCTCCATTCCTCTTCCTCCTTCCTTCTCTTCTTCTCTATCTTACCCAAAATCCCCTTCACCCGTGCTGCTGCCCTTTTTTTCACACCTTTCATGCAACAATACCTCCATGCTTATCCCTCTCCTTTCCACCTCTTCAACATTCCTCCAACCAATGCTCCAATTTTGCATCTCCCTTCCCGCACAATTCACACATTCTCTTCTCTCTAGAAAGCCAGAACCTATTATAATTCTCCATGCAACCGCACCTCATTCTCGCTAAAAGTTCCTGACTTCCTTGCTCTCCTTTCTTACACAAATATTACGCTCTCTCCCTTGGCATAAACCACACATAGTTTCCGTTATACATTGACTCTCTTATTCTCTCCTCTCCTTCTGCCTTCTCTTTCTCCATGCCATTCTTTTGAACCAACTCATATGCCTTCCTTCCTTCATCGTGCATTCTGCCAACTTCATCCATCTGTAATCCAATCGTTCTAAAATACCTTTCCTTTTCCACCTCCATCTTTGCCCCACTACATCTTGTTCTCCTTCTCCCACCAACATCCCTTAACCAATTTACTTCCCTCCTCTTCCAAAAATTTCTCCTCATATTTACACGCTCGACTTTCTGTTATAATCCCTAAACTCGTCCTTCTTGTCTCTCTCCTGACAATATATTCGGCGCATTCCATGCCAACCTCAGTATCCACTTTACATACCTCTCCTGTACCCTATTTACCTCCTGACTTACCTTCCAACCCCACACCTTCACTACGTAAATTAAGACAATAATTTTTTATTTTTGTATCTTTGTCAGTAGTTTTAAATGAAATCATTCACATGTATGCCATTTCAAAGAAAAATTCGAATTCAAATCTATTTTTTAATGTCTTTAACATTCATATTACCTGAAGATTGTCCTTTTTTATTTCATCATTCTTTCCCCTTTATTTGATAGTGTTTTTTCGCTTTTCAAGACTTTTTCTTCGATTTCGCAACTTATCGGGCTACATCTGAGATCATAGTGTTTAGAATCTGTTTCATTCGCAGTGTCTAAATCTTTATTTAACGCTTGTATTGGTTGGAGTTCTCTACCTAAATTTAAAAAAGCGGATGCAAATCTTGTTGACGAATGTTTACTTGTATTTAACGCAAACTGTAGGTTTTCTAAATTTTCATCCCCTGATTTCCAATCTTTTTCTGAATGCGCTTTTATTGCCGTTTTAATTGATCTGTTACATCTTTCAGTTGGATTTGCTTGTGCTTGGTATTGCCATTATTATTTGCCATTATCTGTAAATAAGATTCTAGGTGTTTCTCATTTTGAAATTATAAGATTATGAAATTATTTTTTAATCATTGATGCAATTTATTTTTAACTGATATTATCTCCACCCATGTAGTAAACATATCATCAAATACTAGAATGTACTGATTTCTTGACTTTGACAGTGGAAATGGGCCCATGATATCTGATGCTACTAGTGTCCAAGGTTCTTCAATTATTCTTTTTCCCATAAAACCTATTTGATTATTTACTTTTGGCTTTATTCTCTGACAAATGTCATATTCTTTTACGTATTTTAACGTTTCAGAGTACATACCGGACCAAAAATAATTTTCCTTATTTTTTGCAGTTTTTTTGCTTGCCTAAGTGTCTTGCTTGTTTATTGTCGTGATTTTCAATAAAAAATTGTTCTCCCAATTCTTTTAGCATTGTTAGTTTCCACGGGTTTCTATGTAAATTTAAGCTTAACTTTAACGGGTCGGGTCTATAAAAATATAATTGATCATCGCGTATCCTCCAATTTTTATTTTCTTCTGGCTTATTTTTAACATGAATCATTTTAGTTTTGTACCAACTATCCTCAACTTCTTAAAAATCCTTTTTTTTCGTTTCTATTACGCTGGCTATAACACTTGAAACTTTTATTTCATTTTCATTCGACCTTGATAACGCATCTGGGACATGATTTAAATTTCCTTTTCTATATACAATTTCATAATCATACTCTTGCTAGTCTAAAGCCCATCTTGCTAATATGCCGGTTGGATTTTTAAAATTATGAAGCCATTTCCAGGCAATATGATCTGTAATTACTTTCAATGATTATCCCTCTAGGTACGGTAAACTTTCTTATCGCTCAGACTACTGCTAAACATTCTTTTTCTGAAGCAGAATATTTACGTTCTGTTCCATTCAGACCTCTAGTTGCAAACGCTATTATATAACTTTCGCCGTTTATTGTTTGTGTTAAAACAGCTCCAAATCCAATATCGCTACCAGGTGTATACATATGAAACCGGTATTTTTTCAAGAAAAAAACACATTTATTTCAAGAGAATGATAACAAATATTTTATTCAAAGTATGCGCCCTC
>NC_046657.1:20410879-20414887 GCF_010883055.1 Belonocnema kinseyi | reverse complement strand
AAAAGTCTCCGTGGCGAGCAGTAGTGGGATCGCGCCCGGGAGTGGGACTGTACTGGCAGCCTGATCAATAAGATCCAACCCATAACTTTTTCCACTTTTTTTTCGATTTTCTTCATATTCTGTACATCAATATCTACCAGTCGGTGCAAAAAAAGATATTTTTTTCGACGTTTTTTCGTGTAATTATTTTAAGCCGACTGTAGGCGGAACGTCGTCCTCGAGCTAGATATCGATTGATTGAGTTCTAAGCTGGTTTAAACATTTTCTGTCGAATTTTCATTCAAGTCAATCGTACATTTTTTTTAATCCACACAAAAAAATTAATTTTTGTGTAATAATATTTAGTGGCGCAAGCCACATGAAATTTAACACGTATTTCCCATAAGGAAAACAATCCGTTTTTGTAAATTTTATTCAGAATTGTCAATACCGGCTGAATCGAGTTAAAAAACTAAAGATTTCTCTATACGTTTAGCCATAGAATATGCATAAAATATTATTTTTTTAGTAAAAAACCCCAAAGTCTGTTTTATAGGATCCCAAAAAAACCCTAAATGAAAAAATGGGTTTTGCGCGGTTTGGCATAAAATAATGATTTTTTTTTTGTTTTTGAAAATGCAAATTGTTTCCAAAACATAAAATGCTATTGTATACCGATAATTAGATGTTTAATAAATTGTTAAGCCAATTTTTGTATTAGTTTTAGCCACTTTCTCTGAGAATAGAGATAGAAAGTCGCCATTAAAAAAAATTCTACTTTCTGTCCAATTTCCAATTAGACTGATATAATACCTAACTAATTTTAACAAAAACAATTGACTTAATAATTTATTATTATTGGTAATAATATTTTCTTAGAATAATTCTAGTAAATTGTAGTTTTTTCAAAAATTTCCCAGATTTTGTCCAATTTTAGTTTAAAGTAAGTTGAGAAAATTAATTGTTTAAACAATTTGTTATTATTAATAATATTAAATTTGAATAATGCTATAAAGTTGCGGTTTTTCAGAAACTTACAACTATTTGTCTACGTTTCACTCTTTTTGATTTAATAAATAATTCACTTTAGCAAAAATAATTATTTATATCAATTGTTATTGTTAATAACTATCTTCTCTTAGATAAATACTGAAATGTGTCGGTTTTTTTGAAATCATAAACTCTTTCTTTATTTTTCACTTAATGCGTTAATAATTAATGCAAGTTAAAAAACATGCTCATTTAAACGATTTATTATTGCTTATAACTATCTGCTCTCAGAGTAATGCTAGAAAGTTGCTTTTATTCTGAAATGTTAAGTTTTGCTTTCAGTTTTTAGTTATGAACGAAGAGTAAGTGAACCTCAAAAAGAATCATTTTTTTAATAGTATTGTACTTTATAAAATGAATTATTTTTTCTCTTTTCTCAATGTGTAAAAAAATTATTTACATAAGTATTTCAATTAAATATTAATAATTTTAGATGAAAATTAATCTTCTTGGTGAAAAATTAAACTCTTTGGTAAAATTCGGCATTTTTTGTATAAAATTAAGCTTTATAACTAGAAAATTCAAATAGTATACTATTTATTGCAAATTTTTCTTTTTTAGTTGAAAATTCAACAATTTGTTTAAAAATTCATGTATTTTGTTAAAACTTGTGTCTTTTTTGTTTAAATTTTGAACTATTTGTTTGAAAGTGGAACTAATTTTTTAAATATTCATTTTTTGGTTGGAGATACATCATATTAGTTGAAAATTCATCTCTTTGGTTAAAAAATTAACTATTGTGTTAAAAATTCGTATTTCTTTTTAGTATTTTTTTTACGAAAAAATTTAAATATTTAATTTTTGATTGTAAAATATTCTTTAGTTGAAAATTAATTTATCGGTTGAAGATTAAACTATTTTCCTAACAATCGATTTTTTATTTAAGACAATTTTTTCGCTAAATATTCACATAACTGTTTCTGTCAAAGATGAATAATTTTAGTAAAAAAATTGGAAATTCATCTACCTTGTTAAAAAAAATTTCTCCTTCTAAAATCCATGATTTTAGTTGAAAATTAATGTTATTGTTGATGAATTTAACTATTTCGCTTGGAAGTTTAAGCGCGCTTAGGGCACGTGACTGTTAGTTCTTGCGCTTCGCGCTTGATAATATATTTGCATATATTTTTTAAAACTAACGGTGAAAGCATCAACAATAGTAATTCGGTGATTGTGAATTCTCTTTTTTGAAATATCCTTCGGCTTTAACAAACACATTCTCATCAAGTATCTCGTGCTTCGCACTCGAGTTTATCCCTGAAATTTTATATCATTCTCATCAATGTATATTATTATATTAATAAAATTTTGTTCTCCACTTTCGATAAAAAAATGTTATATAAAAATTTAATTTTTGTATTTTTAATATTTTTTTATAAATAAAACAAAAATTACGTGTCCTATAAAAAGTGATTAATAACAAATTTGTAGATATTTTTTGCGTGCACAATATTTGTCTTATCGTTTTTTCCTATCTTGCACAGTTTGACAGAAAAATGCAATTTTTTATTATTGTGTGTTGTTTAAGAAATTTTGATTGCAAATAATGGGAACGTCGGGGGGCAAAAAGTGCCGAGTGGCACTTTTTACCCCTGAAGTTTTATGGCATACAAAGAAAAAAGCTAGGCTCATTTTGAGTCTTATATTGACCCTGAATTGAGACGCAATATTTTTTAGACCAACAAATTAAAATTGAGTTTTTAAATAAAAGAAAATTACATAAGTTGCCCCAGAAGTGGCTGAAGTAAGCCCTGAAAATAATAAAAAGCAGCAAAAGTAAACCTAGATTTCTTCTGTGTGATAAAGTACATTTGTTTGACAAGAAAAATTATTATTACGATTTCTTCAAATCTGTAGAAAATGCGTACCTACAAGCGGAAGACTGACCGTGGGACAATGACTATTGAAGTGATGAAGCGTGCAGCAGAATTGGTTATGAAAGACAATAATTCCATTCGATCAGCAGCCAAAGATTTCAATGCATGCAGAATGAGCCTAAAAAGATTTATAGATCGTCTTAAAGAAAACCCAGATAAAGTTAAGTTTGGATATTCGTCGAAGTTGATTGTTAACTGCAGGCAAAAAGCAGATTTATCGAAATACATCAAACGATCAGTTGAAATATATCATATATATCGTTTGTAAGCCATCAAACATCATTGCTGAAAAAGAAAGAAGAACAATTGGAACATTAAACATTTATGGAAAGAGGAACTAACATAAGACTGATAACCGCTGTTTCTGCAGCCAGTGGATCCATCTCACCAATGTTTGTTTTTCCGAGAAAAAAGTATCAAGAACATTTTATAAGAGATGGACCACCCGAATGCATTGGAGCAGGAAACAAATTTGGCTGGGTAACCGACGAGGAGTTTTTCATATTTATCCAGCATTTTATAAAACATGTTAAACCCACCAAAGATGAGCCAGTTCTTATTCTGCTAGATAATCATTCTTCCTATCTCTCCGTCGAAACCTTAAATTTGGCGAAAGATAATGGTATCTGCATGCTTAATTTTTCACCACATTGCTCTCATAAGCTGTAACCACTTGACGCTTTTATATTTGGTCCATTTAAAAGATATTTATTTTCTGCCCAAGATGCACGGATGAGAAATAATCCTGGAAAGACGATGACGATTTAAAATATCCCATCGATCGTACGTACAGCTTTGCCACTGCTTTTAACACCCAACAATATTTGCAAAGGTTTCGAAAGATGCGGAATCTATCCTTTCAACAGAGACGTCTTTGATGAGAGCGGTTATGCTCAATCCTATGTTACTGATCGCCCTAAACCCGCGGATGGACAAGGTCAATCATCCGATGATGTAGAAAAGGTGCAAGCGAATGCGCTTTCTACTCCTGGTCCTTCTAGAAGAGTACGAGGGTGGATTGATAAGTTTCCGGCCTGACCAAGAGATGGCGCCACTAGGCCTACCTTGAGGTGGCGTTCTATAGTACCATCCTTAGATAGCT
>NC_046657.1:20402982-20410779 GCF_010883055.1 Belonocnema kinseyi | reverse complement strand
ATGTATCAGCCTTGGAGGAGATTATGTTGAGGAATAAAAAAAAAATTCTTAAAAACGTTGTTTTTCTTGGTCAGGCCGGAAACTTATCAATCCACCCTCGTAGAGCCAGTACAAGCGAATGTTGTTCCTCCATCTGGACCTTCTACATCTACAATAGTGGAGCTAATGCAACTGAATGAAGATGCTATGCATTGTCCTTCTACATCAGAAGAGCCAGTACAAGAAAATGTGCATCCCAGACCTGGTCCTTCTACAGAAGAGTTGTCTGACTATCCCCCGTCAACACTAGGAAATGACGCAGATTTCTTTCCAGAAGTTGTAATACCAATTTTCAAAAGCAAGTGCCCGTTAGCAGACTTCCGCTATTAAAAAACGTCGACCTTCCGCCATAATAACCGACACACCCGAAAAAAGTCTTTACAGCAGG
The DNA here is from genome assembly GCF_010883055.1 of Belonocnema kinseyi. Lineage (NCBI taxonomy): Eukaryota > Metazoa > Arthropoda > Insecta > Hymenoptera > Cynipidae > Belonocnema > Belonocnema kinseyi. Next base: position 20,410,352 of record NC_046657.1, on the reverse strand, counting down.
AACAAGAAAAATCCAAATCCAGGAAGATTCCTGATAAGCAGAAGAAGAAGCAAGAAAAGAGGAGAATATTAACAAAAAAAGTGCTTCGCGTACAGTTTCCAGTTTTGGGGATCAGAAATATTTCTGTATAGCCTATTGTGAAGCTTATTCTAAAAACATCCCCGGCGACCAATGGATCTAGTGTCACGCATGTAAAAAATGGGCCCATGAAAAGTGTGCTACAAACCTGCAGTCGACCACATTCGTCTGCATTAATTGCGAAAGTGACGATGACTAAGTCTATAGTTATGTAAGTCATCCAAAGTTTGATATAATTAAGTTTCTATACTATGTAAGTGCCTTCTGTGCAATTTAAAATACAAAATTACGTTTTACTTATGTTGGTACTTTTCACCCCACAGCTATGAACTTTTTGCCCCACGTGTGGGGCAAGGAGTGGCTTTCGACATTTTTGACAAAAAATTATATGATACAATAAGTGAAAAACATATATACTTTTTATCATTTCCATTTAAATGTCTTATGTCTCACGTATGTTTTAAAGCAAAAAACAAGACAATATCTCATTTTGTTTTTGGGCATAAGGTTAAGGAGAGTCAATTTTGGCACTTTTAACCACACCCTACCCTACTATGAATAAGTGTATAGAGAATTTTTGAATTATGAAAAAATGTGGACTCAAAAATTTTCCAAATGGGCTCAATTTTAGTTTTTTCATCCAAAATGGCTGACTAACGAACTTGACATTTAGGTTAGAACCCTAAAAGAGTATAGCAAAGGCCAATCTAATAGATTAATTTTTTTCAAAAGTTATCATGCTCACAGACAGACATACGGACATACATATTCGTAAAAACCTAGTTTTCGGATTTAGGGGGTTTCAAAACATGGACCTTTTGACAAAAACTGGGGGTGGGGGTTACTTTTACACAAATCTAATACCTTCTCTGATGAGAATGAAAAACTGATTTGTTTGTGATGAATAATTTATTAATAGTTCTGTTTTTAATTTTAATCGTAAAAAAATAGAATCAAAAACATGAAAAGTAAAATTTTTTAAAACCCCACACACTAGCCGAAAAGGAAAGCCAGCTGACTTTTTTTTACTGTTAATTATGTTTTTCACGATTATAGCCAAAACTACGCATCCTATCAAAAAGTGATTGATTACAAATTTCTAAATCTTTTTCAAATTCAAAGTTTTTGTAAAATTATTTTTTACCGTATTTTGCAACTCTGGTAATTTTGGATTTGATAAAAAAAAATTCATTAGGATAAATTGTTAGAATTTTTAAATACTATGAATAACCGTACAGAGAATTTTTGAAATAAATATTCAAAATGGGCCCCCTTTTTGAATATTTATCCAAGATGGCTGGGTAACGAACTTGATCTTAAGCTTAGGAGACTCAACGAGTCTACCAAAGACCAATCTAATAGATTAAATTTCTCAAAAGTTATGGTTTCCACAGACAGACATACAGGCAGACATATATACCGACTGAGCCATTCGTGAAAACCTGTTTTTTGGAGTTAGGGGGTCTCAAAACGTGGACATTTGGAAAAACTGAGGGGGGGGGGGTAAAATTTTTCACAAAGCTAATACCTTCTTTGATGAGAATGCAATAGTCATAAACAGTAATATATTGTTCAAACAATTATGTCCGTTAACTTGCATCAAAATATTATCTCATTGAGTAAAAGGTGGATCAAAGTTGAATATTCCATATTGTACCCTATATTCAGTTAATGTCCCTAAAATACTCTGTTTTATTTCTGAATTGTCTTGCATTATTTTGAACTAATTGGGGTATTTTTAAAATTTCTAAGGAATTTTCGAAAGCTTTTAAAATTTTTGAGGGACTTCAAAATCTTTTTAAATATTTTGGGAAATTTTAAATTACCGTAAGGAACTTGTAAATTATTTGTAATAATTTGAACGAATTTAAAAGATTTCACTGGATTTTGTAAGGTTTCCAAAGATTTCAATGATTCTAAGTATTTTTTAAAAGATTTTAATAAATTTTCCTGAATTTCAGGAAATATCGCCGGATTTCATAGAACTTCATGGGATTTAAGAATATTTTAGTTGATTTGAAAGAATTATTATGGATTAAAATTTTTGTTTTAAATTTTACTCTGAATAATTAATAATTTATCATGGGATATTTTAATTCATTGGAATTCTTTTGAATGTTTGAATTGATTTAAATTCTCCTAATTTTACTCATTTCTATTTAATTCGCTGGATTCCTTTTTTTAAACTTTTATTGAATTGATCATGGGGATGAATTGATAAAATGGTTGAAAGATTTTTAATATTTCAAGGTTATTTTTAATTCCTTGGAATTTTTAAAAGCTTAAAAATGACACAAGATTTAAAAATATACGAAACGATTTGAAATATTTTATCTTTTTTATTTTAAAGATTGCAATCAAATTTCTAATTGATTTTAATAATTGATTGGGATTTTAAAGGATTTAAAATATTTGAACGTATCGTAACAAACTCCTAAACGTTTTTAACGGCTTTAAAAACTTTCGAGGGATTTAAAAAATATCAAAAGAATTGAAAATATTTTAGAAAATTTTCTAAAGGTACACACATTTTTTTATTCATTTCAATAGTATTTCCAAGGGCTTTCCACATTTTCAGACATTTTATTATTTTAATAGATTCAAAAAAGATTTTAAAAAAAAGTGAGGGATTTCGTAACGTTTTAAAGGTTTAAAGAGATTTTCAAATATTTTGCACAATTTATTTGGAATTCGCCCTGAATTCTTAATCCTGAATTATTTTAAATTCACTCAATCCTACGCAATTAAATGGATTTCAAAAAAGTTTTTTGTTTAATTCAGTTTGAAGTATTTCAAAATCACCTCAAACTCTTAGGCATTATATTTAATCATTTTGAATTATCTTTAAGTTTTCTGAACTCATTTCAAACTCAATTCAATGTATTTTTTCATACCTTGTCATTTCTCTAAAATTCCCCTAAGTTCACTCAAATTTTACTAAAATCAATGGAGTTTTTTCGATTTTTAAAAATTATTTCCAATTCATTTGAATTGTTTTGTAGTCATTATTCACTGTTTTTGTTAGATATTAGTGGGATTTCAAAGATTTTAAGAGATTTGAAATTATTTTTTAGAATTCACTCGGAATTTTTCTAAATTTACTCAATTATACTTTATTCAGTGCATTTTTTAAAAGTTTATTTTAAGTCGTCCTGAAGTCTTCTAACCTCACCATAAATTCTTTAAAATTTATCAAATCCTGTTAAATTCCCCTAAATTTTTCTAAGCTCATTTCAAATTTTCTGAATTCAATTAAGTTTTTTCATATTTTAATCTGTTTTAAATTTTCTGATTTTAAAATTTTTCAATGCTAATAAATTAAACTTTCCTTTTTTAATATTAGACTTAGAATGGTACATTTTCGAAGTTTATAACCTCGACTCTTTTGACACTAACCTGATTAACAACAATGTTTTTAAGTGAGGGAATTTTAGTGGTTAGAGAAACTGTCAATTATATTTAAAATATTCTCAATTTTAATTTGAAAATATTTTATTTCGTGTATAAAATATTCTAGGTTAAAAATTTCACAAGTTTACGATTTTCCTCTTTTCAATATTGATATGGCCAGAGAAAATGAAAAATTGGTTAGTGGGAAATTAGAGAAAATTAAAAATAAAGTTTCGTGGTAAACCTGGGATAATATTCTCGTTAGTGATTTGTTTGCCTTGTATTTATATTTATTTTGCTGCAGTGGTTTTCTCCACAATGTTACATTTTTAGTTATAAATTTTATTATTTGAATGAAAATTCATCAATTTTGTTGAAGAAATTCTTTTTGGTTAGAAATTAAATTTTTGTGTTGAAAATTCCACTATTTTAATAGAAAATTGACTACTTTTAAATCTCGTATTTCAAATACTGAAAAGTCAAACTAAAATCTTTTTTTGTTGAAAATTCAACTATTTCTCGCAAATTTGTATTTTTATTTAAAAAATGTATTTATTTGACTAGAAATTGCATCTTTCTTCGATAAAAATACAACGTTTTGGTTAAAAATTCAAGAATTTTGTTTTAAAGTTTTTTTTTCTTTGTTAAAAATTGACATTTTTGGGTAGAAAATGCAACAATTCTCATGGAAAATTTCTTTTTCATTTGAAACTTATATTTTTATGCCGAAAAGTGAAACTGAAATCTTTTTTCGATACAAATTCAACTATTTTTTGGATGATTTGTCTCTTTGATTTAAGAATTCATTTATCTTAGTACAAATGACACCTTTCTTGGAAAAAATTGATAAAAGTTCAATCATTTTTTCTTTAAATTGCCCTTTTCATTAAAATTTGAACTGTTTCGTTAAAACATCGTACATTTAGGTTAAAAATTTAAGTATAATGTCATCTTTCTTAGATAAAAATACTAGTGTTTGATTGAAAGTTAATATTTTCTCTGTTTAAGGATACAATTTTTTTTTAATTGGGTTGAACCACTTTTTTAACAAATATTTTTTTTAGGCAACATGCATATTTTATTTGAAACTTCATATTTTCTGATTGAAAATTCATTTTTTCATTAAAAAATCACAAACGAATATTATTTATAATAAATAAAATAACATTTTTTATAAATTTTTTGAGTGACTTTCGCTAAATATGTAATGTATAGAGACATTATTGTTTGGTGCATTAATTTTAATATAAATTCGCAGTATATATTTGTGTTAAAAATAAAAATTAAAGTAAGACTATATATGAGTGAAATTCGTTTGTGAATAACTATGTTATATAATATACTCAATATATCAAATGTCAATAAAAACTTCTTATCATAAAAGATGGGCTTTAATAAATTATATATTTAATACAATGACTGTACATATAACATAGATACATAATAAGTAATTCGGCTTCACTTTAGTTATATTTTCTTGCTATTTATATTCTCAGGACCAATATAGACTTCATGTTTTATGTTAAAATAATGAACCGAAAAAATTTCTTAACCTCTCGAATTTTCAGTTACAGTAACTGAAAATTCCTAAACTGTAACAGAATTGTGTGATACATGTGACTGGAGTTTTATGCAGTTACGATTGATGAAATTTCTGTCACAGTTTCGGAAAATTTGGAAACGGTACATTTCCCTAGAAATAGCTGCTAAGAGCCTTTTTGTGTAAATTATGGTCGATATTAATATTGAGTATTTTTTCCTAAATAGAAAGTCAAAGAAAAGCTGAGTATTTCAGAAAAACGGGAAAATTTGTAGCATTACTCTAAACGAAGAGAGTTATAAATAGTAATATATAGTTTAAATAATTAGGTTTGTTAACTTGCACTCTTTATTTGCACAATTATTTTTGTTAAATTTAAATAATTATTATCTCGCTCTTAGCGAAAAGTGAACAGAAAGTTAAATATTTCAGAAAAACCACAAGTTTCCAGCATTATTCAAAGTGAATATTATTAAAAATAATAATAAATTGTTTGAGGATTTTTGGTTGCTAAATTAAATTAATTATTACCTCATTCTAATTGAAAAGTTGAAAATAAGTTTAAAAATTTGATAAAACCGCGAATTTCTAACAATTATCTACGTTAAGATAGTTGTAAACAATAATAGATAGTTTATATAATTATACTTTGTAAATTTTGATAATTATTATCTCACCCAGTGAAAAGTGGATTCAAAGTTAAAAATTTTAGGAAAAAACCGCAACTATCTAGCATTAATATAGATGATAGTTATAAACAATGATAATTTGTTTAAACAATTGCTTATTAAATTTAATTAATTGTAATCATAATTGTATTGAAAAATGGACAAAAAGTAGAACATTTTAAAAAAGACTGGAACTTTCTATCATTACGCTAAGAAGATTTTGTTTCAAATAATAATAAATCGTTTAAACAATTGCTTCTGTTGGATTAAATTTCGTATTGCCTCGCTGTAATTGAAAACCTGAAATTTAGTTGGAAAATCCCGACCATACTAAATTATTTAATCAATTTATTTAAACAAATAATTATCAATAGAAATGCCTCGCTGTAATTGAAAATTTGAAATTTAGTTGGAAAATTCTGAAAAAGTCGCAACCTTCTATTTTAATGTAAAAATGTTAAAAACAATACTTGTTTATTTAAATATATAATTATCAAAAGAAAGTATGATTTTATGTATGAAAAATGATTTGTATGAAATAAATCTAAAAAAACTCATGATTAGTACCAAAATCTCACCAAACCGATTTTTTCACGCATGGCGTTTTTTGTGACACTATAAAACAGACTTATGAGGATATTTGAAAAGTAATTCTTGATTCGTATTCTGTGGCTAATTGCGAAGAGACATGTTAAGTTACAACTCGATTCACTTGATATTGGCGATTCTGAACAAAATTTACAAAAAGGTTTTTTTTCTCATGGGAAATACGTGTTAAATCATGAGGCATTTGAATACAATTTAAGAAAAAAAGTATTTCTTGCGCGGATTCGAATAAACTTGAGAACAAAATAAACTAAAATTCAATTTAAAAAAATTTGTTCCACCCCAGTGTATTCATCCAAATATTCTATCACGTTAATTTTGAAATTAAATGAAATTTATATATTATAATATTTTTAAGTCTAATAATTATTTTATTAATAAAAATTAAAAATTGTAAATTATTTTTTTATATAATAATTAATGTTTTAAAAATATTTGTTTATTTTTTAATTTAGAATATTATTCTGAAATTTAAATGAAATTAGATGCAATGAATATTATAGAAAAAATGTTTTTAATAAATAAAATTAATTTAATATTTATCAATTTATGCATAAATAAATTTAGAATGGTTATTTAGTGGGCGGAGCTTAAGCTCGAGCGGTAGAGGTTAAATAACGAAAGAAAAGGGAATGAAAAGGGGAATCTGTTTGGATACAAATACCAGGATTCCTGGAAGGGATCTGCACCAGCTGGAGTCGTGTCCTTGGTGAGGACGAAGAAGTCGTTTCGAGCGCGCGAGTTAGAATTGAAATGGACGATTCGGATTCTGTCTTTCAGCTGGGAGTTTGGCAACTCCTGTAATCCAGCGACTTGGAAGCTAGTTTTGGTGGAGGGCCTGAGGTCGGGGGTCACTGCTGGTGCGGGATCCACGTTGACTGGGCGTCCGCACTAAGCTCGCCATCAATATGGCCGCCCTGGAGGAGTCCGGGGTGGCCAGGTTGGCTAAGGAGAGGCGAACCGGGCCAGGGGGGAAACCCAGCAGCCAAAAGTCTCCGTGGCGAGCAGTAGTGGGATCGCGCCCGGGAGTGGGACTGTACTGGCAGCCTGATCAATAAGATCCAACCCATAACTTTTTCCACTTTTTT
>NC_046657.1:20398263-20402882 GCF_010883055.1 Belonocnema kinseyi | reverse complement strand
GCGAGCAGTAGTGGGATCGCGCCCGGGAGTGGGACTGTACTGGCAGCCTGATCAATAAGATCCAACCCATAACTTTTTCCACTTTTTTTCGATTTTCTTCATATTCTGTACATCAATATCTACCAGTCGGTGCAAAAAAAGATATTTTTTTCGACGTTTTTTTGAGTAATTATTTTAAGTCGACTGTAGGTGGAACGTCGACCTCGAGCTAGATATCGATTGATTGAGTCCTGAGGTGGTTCAAACATTCTTGCTCGAATTTTCATACATCTCGTCCCGAAAATTGGTTTGAATCAACAAAACAAATTTTATTTCTGACTTTTAAAATAAAAACCGCCAAAAGTCTGTTTTTTATTGTCCTAAAAAAACGCCACAAGTTAAAACACGTGGTTTGCTAGTTTTTGACGTTAATTATGATTTATTTGTGGCTTTTTTAGAACAAATTGTTTCCAAGGCATAAACTGCTACTTTTTACTGACAAATAGATGTTTAAATAAATTATCTAAACAATTTATAATTGTTTTTAACAATTTTCTCTCAGACTAGAGATAGAAAACCGCTGTTTTTTTTTTTAATTTCGACTTTTTGTCCAATTTTCAACTAGAGTGAGGGAGTATTTAATTATTTTAACAAACATAATTGTTTTGATAATTCATTATTATTGTTGATAATATTCTCTTGCAATAATGCTAGAAAATTCTAGTTTTTTCAAGAATTTAACAATTTTTGTCTAATTTTTAATTAAATTAAGTTAAAAGTTTTTCTGAAATATACAACTATTTGTCTACGCTTCACTGATGGCGAGTTAATAATTAGGTCAATTTAGAATAAATAATTATTTTTGTAAATTATTATTGTTTATGATTATCTTCTTCTTTATTAATGCTATATAGTTGGTGTTTCTTTTGAAATTTATAACTATATACTTACTTTTTATTCATGACAGTAAGATATAATGCAATTTAACAAACGTAGTTGCGTAAACAATTCACAATTGTTTATAAGTATCTTCTCCTAGATAAGTGCTAAAGTGTTACGGTTTTTTTGAACTTGCTAAATTTTTTGTTCACTTTTCACCTAATGACGCAATAATTAATGCAAGTTAAGGAATATGCTTCTTTAAACAATTCATTATTTCTTATAACTATTTTCTCTCAGAGTGATGTTAGAAAGCTGCTTGTATTCTGCAATATTAAGTTTTCCTTTGAGTTTTTATTAAGAACAAATAATAAGGGAACCTGAACAAGAATCATTTTTTAAATAGTATTGTACTTTTTAAAATAAATTATTTTTGCTCTTTTATCAATGTTAAATAGTAGGAGTAGGTGGGAGGACCAGGTGTGTAAATGAATTCTAAAAGGTTTGTTTTAAATTGCAACAAGAAGTTAATTTCAAAGCGTAACAGAAAAAATTGGAATTGAACATATTTTGATAACCGTTCCCTCCTTCCAGCAAAATATATTGATGAAAAAGAAAGAGATTGTTTGAAATATGTGACTCTCTAATGTTTATTTATTATTTGTTAATAACTAACAGACAAAGTAAAGTTGAAAACTTCAGAAAAAACCGAAACTTTCTAGCACTTATTTAAAAGAAGATAGTTATAAACAATAAGAAATTGTTCGATCAATTTTTTGTATTATTTTGCATTAAGTATTACCTCTCTAAGTGAAAAGTTAATTTTTTAAAGAAAAAAGCGCAGCTATCTGGTATTAATATAGAAAAAGATAGTTACTCAAAGTGAAAAATAGAAAGTTAAAAATTGAAAAAAATCCGAAACTTTCTACTATTAAGCAAAGAGAATTTTATGAACATTGATGATACATTCTTATACAATTATTTTTGTAACTTAAATTAATTATTACTTCAGTATAATTCAAAAATTGACAAAAAGTTTAGAAATTCTAAAAAAAAAACGCAACAATCTATTATTAACATAGATAACAATAATAATTTGTTTTGACAACTATGTTTGTAGAATTTAATATTAAATAAAATATCAACTCACTCTAACTGAAAATTGGACACAAAGTGGGAAATTCTTGAAAAAAACCGCGACTTTCCATCTCTATTCTAAGAAAAAATTGCTAAAAGCAATAATAAATTGTTTGAATAATCTATTTTAATATATAATTATCGTAAGTAATTGGCTTTTTATGTTTTAGAAACAATTTGCATTTAAAAAAACTGCAAAAATATTTTCTTAATTTAACAATATGTTTTAAATCAAAATTTTGCTGCGTTAACTACTTATCTTTCCCATATAATAACCACATTCTGCGATTGAATAAACCGAAACTTTGGTGCTTCAACGAAATATTTTTAGGAGTCTATGATTTTCACAAATAATTTTATTATTAGTTAATGTTGTAACTAAATTTTGTTTTTCTGAAAATGTAGGATGCTCTAAAAGTATTGTTTTAAATAATGACTAGATCAATTTATTGATGCAAAAGATTTTATCCAAATAAAAAATCGGTTGAATCCACACAATATGTAGAAAACTATTTATTCTCAGTTAATGTAATACTAAATATTATTTATTATAAATCCCTGCTAAAAATGACAGACTGGATCCGGTAAAGACGGATAACCAACCGGATGAGGCTCCAGATAGCTCATGCGAGGAAGCATACCCTATTAACACAGAATATTGCCTCAATATTGCATCCATATTTCCTGCAACATCTGCAATATTGCAGAAATATTGATGCAACATGGATGCAATATGATGATGGCCGCTTTTTGAAATATTGGGGCTATGGATTTGATGATTGTAGTACGCAAAGCGATAGGTAGGTGTCGCTACTCACCAAGGTCTAATAGAGTAGTGCGGTGGAAATCTGCAGTACCGGCCCCTTTACAGGTGATACGTCAGTGTGTTGCCTTATCGACTGAGCAGAGTGCAGGGATCGTTCTGCGAAAATTAATAGATGGCGCTAACTACCATCTTTTGGGAATAACCAGCCCCCCGCAGCGACCGTACGTTAGGTTTAGTTCACTACCGTCGAGCGCAGATGGCGCTAGGAGTCTCAACTGCAAATTTTAACATGGAAAGCATAGGCAAAATTATTTTGAAATTAATTTAATTGATATTATTCTTAATGACAATGGGTTTTTAAATAATTGTCAATCCCAGAAAAAAATTTAACTTATAATTAAACCAAATTTTATTATTACATTCCAAACTTGTATATTAAAATTATACAATGTATTTTGCAAAAAATAAATTTGAAAAAATAATGGGAGCAACTAATAATATATTTTTTATTACATATAATTACATAAAGATAGTGCAAAATTGACTGTATAATTTTATGTTTATTCGTTAATTTTATCCAAATTTATTTTTCGCAAAAATACTTCATATAATTTTGATGCAGAAGTTTGGAATTTATGAATAACATTAGGCATAATTATAACTTTCATTATGTATATTGAGGCAATATTCTGTGTTAATAGGGTAGCCTCTATATCCGGATTGTATTCGGCATTCCAAAACGAAATTATATTTAACTAAGTTAAAATGGCATTTTATATGGCTCTATCCGGAATTCGGTCGGACATTAAGGTGGGTGATAGTTTGCGCCTAAGACCGAAAACGCTGTTCTATCCGACGCTATACGTTTTTTAAGCAGGCATCTGCACAAGAAAATTAAATTACTTACGTGTCGGAGTTTTATCCGGCTCTGTCTGGAGTTAGTTCTAAAAATAAATTGGGTGATATTTTTTGTATCAGAACGAAAACGCTGTTCTCTCCAACGCTATCGGTTTCATAAGCAGGAACTCGAATAAGAAAATTTAATTATTTCTGCGATGCAGTCTTATGCGGCTCTGTTTCGGAATTTTGTCAGAAATTAAGTTGGATGATTGTTTGCAAATAAGACTAAAAATTTCTGGTAATTTTACCACTTTCAGGGTAGGTCCGATTATCACCTGCTTCTAAAGTAACGTTTTCACTGACAATAACGAACATTCACTTTCAGTATGGAATTTAACTTTCAGGTTATGTAAGTTTCCAGACAGATTCTGTAAAATTAGACACGCATTATGAGTTGTAGTTGATGGTAATCTAACCAGAAAAATATTCGTGTTTTTATTCAACATGGCAACTTAAGGGTGTAGCCTAGTTGGTAGGCTAAAAAAATAGGTTATTTTTGGGAATTTCTTGTAAGCATGCTACAGAAGATATGGATATAAAAATTGCTAGGCATGATAAATATTATCTTGAAATATAAAACAAAAAAATATTGTTCATTTATTTTTTCCAAGTTTTGTATACAAAATCCGTATTTGAACAGAACGCCACAATTTTAAGGCAAGTCGGCGGCCATATGATATCTCGGAAACGGCCTATCAAAAACAAAAAAATCAAAGTGCTTTAGATTTTATATGAAAGTGGCTACAAAATTACCTATGAATACAGAGCTGCCAGATTGAGACTGAAATTTAACCTCTCCATACCTACCGTTTGGGAGCCGCAAAACAGAAGGTGCATAATTACTACTGTGAGATCGTGTGTAAGCCGAAAATGCACGATTCGACTTCGGTTTTCTGCTGTACGATGATTGTCGATCTGAAAGCTTCGGAAGACTTCGGTGGTCTTCTATTTATATCTC
>NC_046657.1:20395910-20398163 GCF_010883055.1 Belonocnema kinseyi | reverse complement strand
CGATTTCGCTGGAAGCGGGTGCAATTTTTCAGATTAGCACCCGCTCCCGGCGAAATCCTGCGGTTGTTCTTATGACAAATTTTTAATTATATATATATATATTTATAATTTTATAATTATATAAAAAAATCGTTTTAGAAATAGTTAAATTTTAACTCGAGTAATTTCTACTAAAACTTTAATTTAATAGTTTAACTAATCTACAAACAGTTAAATTTTTAATGTTCAAAAATTTTCTAAATTTCAATCTGAAATATTTTCATTTAGAGATTCTCCAATTGAAAAACATACATTTAAATTTTGAACGCATTTAATTTATTTATTATCATTAATTTTTTATAAATAAACTTCAAAGTTTACAATTTTAAATATGAAGACTTGAATCCCATCGAGTTAAAAATTATTCTTATGGAATAGTTGAAAATGTTTGAAAATTAAATTTCGAAAGCTTTGAATTTTTATTTGTAAGGATTTTAAATATTTGAGGATGTTTTAAAGGATAGCTAAGAATTTTCATTTTATTTTTACTATTTACAGAAATTCCAAAGAATTAAAAAATGTTTAGAAGGCTTATTTTTAAAAATTTTGAAGGATTTGAAATATTTTAGGGAATTTTCAAAATTTCAAGGAATTTTCAAAAGCTTAAAAAAATGTCAAGAAATTTCAAAAGATTTTTAATATTTATGAATGTTCTAAAAGATGGCAAGTAATTTTCAGTTTATTTTTATAATTTCAAGGAATTTCAAAGAATTTTAACAATTTTGGCAGTTATTTAAAAAAATTCCAAAGGACTTTAGAAACCTTTAAAAGGTTTCAAGGTGCTTGGAAAGATTTTGAAGGTTTCAAAATACTTGAGAGTATTTAAAAAGGTTCCAAAGAATTTTTAATTGATCACAGTGATTTAATATGAGATTTTAAAGTATTTGAAATATTTGAGGGTATTTTTAAAATTTCAAGTAATTTTCAAGAGCTTTGAAAAAATTCAAGAGATTTCAACCGATTTTAAAGGAGTTTGAATGTTTGAGGATGTTTAAAAACATTTCACTGAATTTTTAATCCATTTTTAAAAATTAAAGGAATTTTAAAGAATTTTAATAATTATATCAATGTTGTTTAAAAAAACTCCAAAATACCTTAAAAATCTTTAAAAGATGTCAAGATTTTTCCAAAGATTTTGAAGGTTTCGAAATATTTGAGAGTATTTTAAAAGGTTTTAAGGAATTTTCAATTTATTACAGTAATTTAATATGAGATTTTAAAGGACTTGATACATCTTATAACATTTTACCAGATTCTAAGGAATTTTCAATTGATTCCAATTATTCAGTATGTAATTTTATAGGATTTAAAATATTTTAAGGTATTTTTAAAATTGCAAGGAATTTTCAAGAGCTTTGCAAAATTTCAAGAGATTTTAAAGGATTTTAAATATTTTAGGATGTTTTAAAACATTTCAAGGTATTTTCAATTAATTTCAATAATTTAAAGCACTTTCAAAGAATTCCAAATGTTTTTTTTCAATTTTTCTGGTTGAAAGTGGTCTTTTCTGAAAATTTGACTATTTTGTTGAATCCAAATCGACTCGTGCATGAAATTAAGAATCACGCGAAACATTAAATTCGCCAATTTCTTCCATTTCTTTCAAATGGGGATCGAGATATAAATAGAAGACCACCGAAGTCTTCCGAAGCTTTCGGATCGACAATCATCGTACAGCAGAACACCGAAGTCGAATCGTGCATTTTCGGCTTACATACGAACTCACAGTGGTAATCATGCACCTTCTGTTTTGCGGCTCCCAATTGGTAGGTATAGTGGGGGTAAATTTTAGGTTCGATCTAGCAGCTCTATATGAATATTAATTTTCAACAAATTTTGTTAAGTTTAATCAATAAAAACCAAAATAATCGAAAAAAAACTTTTTCGTTGCTGAAAACACGAGGGAGAGAATTTCATATCCGATGCGAAAAAGGCTTCTGTTTAGGAACAGTTGGAATTGTTGGTGGTAAGTTACTTTTATTTCAAAAATAGCAGTGTGAAAGAAAGCACTATAAAGGTATAGAGCATTTTGATAGAGGCACCCTATTGAAAAACGACGTAGTTTTTGGCGTGTTTTTGACATCGAGCACAGTGTCAAGTTTATCAATAGGGTAATGTACGAGGGTGGATTGATAAGTTTCCGGCCTGACCAAGAAAAACAACGTTTTTAAGAATTTTTTTTTTTATTTCTCAACATAATCTCCTCCAAGGCTG
>NC_046657.1:20376913-20395810 GCF_010883055.1 Belonocnema kinseyi | reverse complement strand
ACATGGCGATCGGGCTGAAACTATAGCTACAAGCTATCTAAGGATGGTACTATAGAACGCCACCTCAAGGTAGGCCTAATGGCGCCATCTCTTGGTCAGGCCGGAAACTTATCAATCCACCCTCGTATATGGGTGTTTTTCAAAAAGTAACAGAAAATAAGTGTGGCCGCGAAAAAATTCATGAATTAATATTAAAAAATTATAGTAATGTTGAGAATGGCTCACATATTTTGAACGTAGTGAAATCATGCAAACTTAGTAGTACTCAGTCAATTCACATAAAATTCAATACAAATGTAATAAAATACAATGGTATACCAACTTGTCATTCACTTTCTGTTGCTTCTCTGGAAATCATTCAGAAAAAAATAGGATGTACCATTGTTTATTCAAATAAACATCAACTGAGCTCAATAACAAGCTTTACCTTCCGTTGTTGGGTGAGTCAAAATAACTTTTTTAATCCCGTTAGCACTTTTGCTACACACTCGTGTCAGAACGATTATTTTCCAATCATAATTACTTATCCACTGCACCGACGTGCATTTGAAGTCCGAGGAATGCTGGCGCTCCAGATTCCGTCACTGACAGTACACGCCTAACCTCGAAACTCGCCACTGGGACCGACAAGACATCTCGCACACGAAAAATTTAATAATATTTTATGTGTGTGCGTATACAAAATAATCTTATAAATTTATTAAAAATAAATAACTGTATATTTTCAGTCGATGAATCCAAATCTGACCGTATTTTTTTATATTTCTCAAGTAATTGAGGAGTTTTAGGCAGGACCGACAGGAAAAGCCAAATTGACTATTTAATTCTTTACGGTTGAAATTGATTGAATAACTGTCGAATAACAAATTTTACCCAATATTATATTGATTTAAATATTTTTTCTTATATAAAAACCAATTAAATATTCGTGGAACCGACTAAACATGAAAACGAAGGACAACGTTAAATTTTTCTGTAATAATTGATAAAACAACAATCGAAGTTACAAAATTTATTTTTTGATATTATTATTCATAATAATGATATCATTTACATAGCTTGCAGAGAGATAAATTACGATAATAGTAATTTAATGTTGCTAAAATCCGAGAAAACTCGTATTGGGGACACGGGACCGACAGAACATTTTTGATGGTTTTTTATTTTTAGCTACAATTAGAAATAATTAAGATTCATCAAAACGTGGGAGGTTTTTATTTATATTGAGCTCCTGATATGAGAATTTTTTGCATTGCCCAATCTTTTTTTTTATTATTGATTGCAGAGATTGAACACAATTATGGAATCAAAAGAAGATATTAAAGTGAACATTAAAGCACAGAGAGTGAAATTCGTTCCCTATCCCCCGCTATCACCTTCAAAGAGTACGCTAATGGAATATAATAACAATAATACAAGTGAAAATGTATGTATCATGTTTTATCTACACTTTTTAGAGAGAACATTTTTCAAACAATAATGCTTTACAATTGATTGGATAATTTTTGTCTGTAATGCAAATATTTCTAATTCAAGAAAAATTTAGATTTTTGTATAGTCATTTATTCATTCATCTGATCCATTCGTTATTGTTTTGAAAAGTTAAAATTAAATTTTTGAAGATTATTAATAACGAACTGTCTACGTTCATGTGCAGGTCCGTTCTGTAAGGAATGACCAAACTAAAAAAAGAAAATACAGTCAAAAGTCAAAATCAAATCAGTGAAAAAATTAAGCTGATATGATAAAGAAAAAATTTATAATAAAAAAATTGCAAATTTTGACTGAAGTATGTATTACTAATTTACCAATAAAAAAATTGCTTGCAACATGTACCGAACGGACGGCACCTTAATTACTCAACAGCTTAACGGGGCGGGGAGTCCAGATATTTTGATACGATTTGTTATGGCAGGGGGTCCGAAAATTATGTACATATTTCTTGAAAATTCGCAAAAACTTTCTTCTGAAGATTATGTTTTTAGTTATAAATTTTATTATTTGGTTTAAAATTTAAGAATTTTCTTAAAAAGACATAATTGTTTTTTTCAAATTCAACTTTTTTGTTAAAAACTAGTATTTTTGGGTTAAAAATTCAACTCTTGTCGTCGAATATTAACCGTTTGTCAAAAATTCATATTTTGTTGCTGATAATTCAATTGAAATGTTTTTTGGATAAAAAATATTTTTTCTGAAAATTTGTCTTTATTTTAAAAGTTTATCTTTTTTTAGTAGAACTTTTGAAGTTGGACGGTGACATTTGATAAAGATCTTCAGGAATTTTTGTTTATTTCGCACCAATCTTTTGTACCTTCAACTAGTAACGCGTCCAAATTTTCTAAAATATCGCGACCGTTTATTTTATAACCCTTTTTAAATCATTTTAGTTCTTGAAGGAAATGCGCGGTACTGTCATCTTTATTGTTTCGAAATTTAAACGGCCAGTTGCTCATAATTTGGAATGGCGTTTGCATCATAAAGAAAAAAGTGGATATCGGGAATTGTTTGGTTATTTGTGTGATTTTCGAATTCGTTATCTGAGTCTAAGTTATTAGTATGCATTTTAGAACGTCTGTTTGATTTGTCGTTTGTTGTTATGAGTCTACGTGTTTTGTTTTGGTTTGAATATTTTCTGTCCTCTAATAGTTCTATGTCTTCAGAGTTTTGAAATATCAGATTATTATCTCTTATTCTGCTACGATTTTTGATATTACTGAATGCAAATTGGCGAAGTTCTTTTGGATTTTCCCTTAAATCTAAATGGACAGATTGTCTGTTAAGCGATTCACTTCTATTTTTCCTACTGTTTCGTTTTATTGTTTTCTTTTTATATTCAAAAGAGCTATTAGTTGGTGGGACTAGTCTAAGTTTGAAATTATTGACTCTTTTTTTCCTTTCTTCAAAGAAACTTTCTTTTTATTGATCAATAAATTCGTTAAATTCTGCACTTTCTAAAAGTTCATCTATTTCTAATATGAGCTGTGTATTGTTTTGTAAAAATAAGTCATGTTCTCAGGTTTTGTTATTAATTTGGAGACGGTTATCTGGGCTATTAATCCTCTCGGAATAATTGGTTTTATTTCTTCCCTTAGTATTGTTATTATTTTGGACATGCACGCCTATTATTGGGAAGTCTTCATCATCCAAAAACAATGTGTTGTCTATTGGTTCGATGGTTTTGTTAGTGGTTGGTCTAGCTAGATTTGACCGATTGTTTGTCATGGGTGTTTCCGTGTTCATTAGCGTGAAACCTCTACCGCCGCTTATTTACCTATTTATCATTTTAGGGATAGTGCCGGTATTTATAGGTTGGATTATTTCCGTGTTCCGGATTGTTGGCCTTGCTATAACCTTAATTAAATCCGTGTTTTGGATTGGGAGTGCAACGGCTTCTTCCGTGTTTCGAGTATCGTTGTTGCATTGGGGCCATCCCTATATCACGTGGACACTGGGGGGGGGGGGGGGGGGGGGGGGGGGGTGAAGGCAAAATTCCACGCTTGTCTACGAGGGGGACCAGAGGGGTCGGGCTAGAAACCTCGTGGAAACACAATATAATTTTTATTTTAATTAAAATTTTTTTTACGACTTTTTCTTTGAAATTCAAATCACGTTTAAGCTCACGTTCCTAAGCTAATCCAAATTTTGTTAGCCCATTCATCGCTCCTTTAAAACTTCTTGATTTTGAAGACTAATAATATCTATATTTTCATAAAATATGTCCACGTGGACAAAGTGCACAGGGGAAGGGGGGGGGGGGTATTCGTTCAAATTCCATGGCTGTCCACGGAGGGGGGTAAAAAAGTGGTGAAAAATTGTCCACGTAGTATATGGATGGCCCCTTTCCATGGTTGTGTGTTTTGGTTTTATAATTTTAACTTTTCCGGACCTTAATTTTATTTATTTTACAATTAAATTTAAATTCTTATCAATAGGACACCCTGAAATAATATTCAATGTGATTTCTTAATTAGTAATTTTATTTTGTTAAGAGAATTTTAATTAGTTATTTTATTAACCCGGAGTACGAAAATATGTTTATTTTCGTTGTACGGTGATTTGTTTAGGAAATACGTCACGTGGCTTTGTCGCGTGTTTGCCTTTTAGCGTGCTAAAGTGCTAAAGTGCGAGACATGGTCCAATACTATGACACGTCTATTTGCGTGTGAATATAGTCGGAGACGATATATATGACAGGATTGCGCGAGCAACTCATTTCTCCTCTTCTGAATTTGCAAACTCGAAGGTGCACGAATGCCGGTCGGAAAACTTCGGCGGTTCTATTTATATCTCGATCCGATTCGAAATAAAACCAAGAAATTGGTTTTTGAATTTTTCCAGATTTCGATTCTTTAATTTAGAGGTTATTTTTTTTTGAGGTGTAGAATATTATATTAATACTATTATGCATATTATTAATGTTAATATTATAATTATATTATATTATAAAAGTCTACTTTTTTCTATTTTGATCTGCATTTCAAAGAAATCCAAGAAATTGGCGATTTTAATGATATTTGGATTAAAAATATATTTTTTTTATAAAAGTTCATTTTTTAATTGAAAAACCTACTGTTGTATTTTAGGTTTGGAATCCATCTTGTTTGGATAAAAACTCAATTATTTGGTTGAAAAATTAATTATTTTGTTGAAAATATAACTATTTTATAAAAAGTCCTCTTTTCTATCAAAAGTTCAGCTACTTTGTTAAAATTGTTTTATTTGACGGTTCACCTCTTTCGTCAGAAATTTAACTATTCTCATGAAAATATGTTTTATGTGTACGTAGTTATGTGTAGTTATGTGTAGTTATGTGTAGGTGCACATACATTTTGGAAACTGACAATTATTCTATACCATTTTTGGTAAAAAATTTATCTTTTTCCGTTAAAAGTTAAACTTTTTGGTTGAAAAATCATGTATTTTGTTGAAAACTCATCTGTCTTTGTAGAAATTGAAATGAAAATATTTTTTGGTTGCAAAGTCTATTATTTTGTTGTAAATGCAACTATATTGTTAAAAATTAAAATTATAATTTTTGGGTGGAAAATTCGATTCTTCACTTAAAGTTGAACACCTTGGTAAAAAGTTAATTTTTTCTCATTATGTATTTATAATTATAGTTGCAAATTCAACCATTTGCCTTTAAATAAACATGTTTCTTAAAAATTTTACTGTTCTGTAAAAAATGCATCTTTTGGGCGTTAAAAGTCAACGATTTGATAGAAAGTTAAACTATTTGTTCGAAGATTAAAATTTTGCTTGAAAAATCATATTTTTGGGTTAAAAATTCAGCTTTTTCTTTGTAGATAATAATCTTTTTGAATTTAAAATTAAATAATTTCGTTGAAAGTTCATGTCTTTTGTTGTAAATTGACCTTGTACGGTAGAAATTTAATACTTTTGGTTGAAAATTGATCATTTTTGGTTAAAAATGCAATTGTTTGGTGAAAATATCAACTGTACGACTTCTTGGGTTTAAAAGTCGATTATTTCACTATGAGTTGAACTACTTTGCAAAAGAAATACGTTTTTCCAACAAGGTTTTAAAATTATGGTTGAAAATTTAACTATTTGATTGAAAAATGAACTCTTTGATTAAAAATTCATATTTTTCACATAAAAAAATCAACTTTTTGTAGATAGTTCGCCTTTTTGACTTTAAAATTAAATAATTTCGTCGAAAATTCATGTACTTTGTTTAAAATTGGTCTTTTTTGTAGATCATTAATTTTCTTGGTCGAAAATTCATCTTATTGGTTGACAATTTAACAACTTTGTTGAAAATTCATTTTTTCTGTAAAAAATTATTTTTCTTTATCTGAAAATGTACACTGAGAAAAAAAATAATGTGACGTCAACAAAATAATTTGGTTGAGAAGTTTTTGTTCAGTTTACAAAAATTTGGTTGCCATTACCAAAAAAGAAGTTGTTCTAACCAAAGAATTTATTTGGCTCAAGCAAAAAATTTAGTTAACCCTGTTTGTTAACTCTACCAAGGAATTTCTTTGAGCTAACCAAACGCGCGGCCGCGCATGCGCACTTTTTCGAATCATGAGGAACAGCGCCGCCACAACTCTAACGTCCATGACCACATGTTTAAAATGGCGTCGTGCTAGGCGAAAAGCGCGTCTCTGAAATTCGAACTTCAGTTTTTATTTAACCGTGCAACGAAATAGTGCCAGGGAAGCATTTAATCGGGTCTGATTGTATCAAAGAACCAGAATGGCCGATTTGAAGACGCAACGGATCTTGGAGGAATGGGGACTAGAATCCCTAGTAGACACGTTCCGCGGTAAGTGATCAAATCCTGTCTTTTGTAGGTTTTATTAGGATATCAAGCATTGAAATCTAGAAATATTGTAATAGATAAACAAATAAAGTATTTTTTTGTTATATTTAAATAAAATTCAAATTGGTCCGCGAGAAAAATCCTTTCATTGTGGTAGGTTAGATTCATATGGAAAGATGCTTTAAGATCAAGATTCGGCCTTAGAAATTTTAACTTTATATATATATATATTATATAAGACAACATAATTCAAATAACTACTATTAGACAAACAATATCGACTAAAACTAATTTTTTCTAAGAAATCCATTGCTGCCTCTTCCAAGATGCATTGAAACTAATTTGGTTCTATTTTTTCTGCTTAGCCTGTAAACCGTTCTTTACTTGCAGGTTATGTCAAGTAGTTGAGATTCCTTGATTATACCGATTACACCCAAATTCTGATGCTAAAACTTATGAAACTAATATAAATCTTCCTCGCAAGTATGAATGGCATGTAAGTTTGAAAAAATGATTTTGATTTTATTAGTCAAGAAATTATAACCTCAAATACTATACTACACTATTAATTAAATTAAAAAAAAATATTATTCAGGTCTTTATGAAACTTAAAAAAACAAGGGGATACATTTTATTTCTTTCATTGCTATTGGAGTAACATATGAAAACTTCAATAGCGACGAAAGCAAGAAAATTTGTGCCTTTGTTTTTTTTAAGTTCCATAAAGACCTGAATAATATATTTTTTAAATTGAATTAATAGTGTAGTATAAAATTTGTGGTTATAATTTCGTGACTAATAAAATCAAAATCATTTTTTCAAACTTACATGCCGTTCATACTTGCGAGGAAGATTGATATTAGTTTCAAAAGTTTTAGTATCAGAATTTGAGTGTAATCGGTATAATCAAGGAATTTTAACTACTTGACATAACCTCAAAGTAAAGAGCGGTTTATAGAATAAGCAGAAAAAATAGAACCAAATTAGGTTCAATGCATCTTGGAAGAAGCAGCAATAGATTTCTTAGAAAAAATTAGTTTTACTCGATATTTTTTGTCTATGCTACTAAACAATGGTAAACTATAGACTGCAAGTTTTTTTCTTTAATTAGCTACTACTAAGCAAATTACTTTCAATCAAATTCAACAAAAAATTGTAGAGAATATACATATGAGCTATTATTAGACAAATAATTTTAACATAACCAAATTTCGTTAATAAACGTATTGCTGCCTTGTCCAAAATACATTGAAATTAATCTTGATACTGTTTTTATTTTTTTCACAAACCGTTCTTTAGCTTGAGGTCATGTCAGCAAGTCAAAAGTCTTGATCGAGATTTTTTTGTACAAGTAAACATTCAGCATTTTTTTACTAAATGATTTTCTGCTTGCTATAATGCGGCAATTCACGAACTATGAATATTGAGTATGACATAATCGTAAAACTGAAAATATTAACCTGCTATTATCTTGAGATGAATGATTTACTTTTTGTATACAAGCGTTCTACTTTTTTCATCTTTTAAAAGCCCTATCTGAAGTATTGACAAACGCTTGACTTCAGAAGAATAAATTATAGCATTTTTAATTTTTAGCCGAGGGAATTGATTTCGAAGCACTGAATGCTCTTTTACCTGGCAGTAGCTTCCTGGAGAAGCTCTTAGGAAATGAGCTGTTGGGAGTTAAAGTTGAATTTGAACGAAAGCTTAAGAATTATTTGCTGATCCTAACGTCCCAAGTTCTTTGTAACAGTAATTCATTGTCAAATGAATCAACCAGTCAGGCCAGTAATACCAATGATTTAGTTCAGCCAACATATTAAATAGTTCCAAAAATAAGAATCAACTGCAGGGGAATTTCGAGAATGAATCGACAGTTGAGGTGTGTAGATTCCTGTCATTTGGGGCTTAGATTGTTTCTGCATGTATAGATTCTTCTGGTCCAGAAGCTACTGCGCCTATTTTCTGTAAAATAGAATTAGTTTTCATATCCGATCAAAATAAAACGTTTTTTATAGTTAAATCTTTAGATATAGAAGAGTTTTCTTCATACGTAAATGCTTATAAAATAAAAGTTATTCGCGTATATCGTTGTTTGTCCTATGAAAGTTTGCGTTGCGTTAAAGCTTCATGCATTCTTGGTGATGTAAATGGAGATGTATTTGTAACTTGGTATTAATAAGTGTACCTTATAAAATTTGTTTTTAAGCAATAAAATAAATATTTGTGTTTATCGTATCTATGTTCTTATTGTTAATAATTTTAATTTCCTAATTTAAGGCGTCAACTTCCTTATTTTTATTTGTGAATAAAATAAAATATTTTCTATGTGGGAAAAGAGCTAAAAGAAAAAAATACATTGATTCAATGAAATGCATTTTATTTAAGGAGAAGACTTTTAATTAATCATTGATACCCTGAAATATAATTGTAATTAATTAAAACACTTCTTCCTAAATAAAATGCATTTCATCAAATCAATGCAATTTTGTTCTTCTAGCTTTTGTTTCACACACAGAAAATATTTATTTTATTATATTTACAAAAAAACTTTTTTCTCTTGACAAAATAATTGTATTGCTTTAACCAAATTATTTTGTTGAGCCTGCCTAAGTTTGGTTTGTTCTACAAAAACAAATTTTGTTGAGCCTAAAAATATTTGGTTCGTTCAACATAACTATTTTGTCAAGTCTACAAAATTTTAGTTGAACCTAAAAAATAATTTTATTGAGTTTACAAATATTTGGTTCGTTTAACCAAATCAATTTTTTCAACCTACAAAACATTTTGTTATGCCTACCAAATTTTTTGGTTGAATAACAAAACGTATCAACAAAAACACTTAGTTAGCTCAACAAAACAGTTTTGTTGCTTCTATTGCAACCAAAAAATTTGGTTGGGGAAACCAAACTTTTGTTCGGATAACCAAACATTTTTCTCAGTGTAACTATTGTAGGATTGATTAAAAACACCGGCACACAAAAAAAAGTTGTGTGTCCGAAAGACTACACTAGCATATATGTCTGTTTTTGGGGTGGGTGAATTCGAATCCGGTGTCCAACATATTTATATGTATTTTGGGTTTATGAATTCGAATCTGAGGCCCAAATAATCAATTTGGCTCATACTTTTTCTAAAATCGCAAAAATACACGTAAAATAGGTGAATACAGCGATTTTTCATGTATACTTTTGCAACAAAAAAAACTTTCATGTCCGGTGGTCTAAATCAGCATATCCTTATGTTTTTGGGGTCGCTGAATTCGAATTCGGGGTCAGAATATGCCCAGTTGGCTCATATTTGATCGAAAAATGCAAAAATAGAAGTAAAATCGACGAAAACAGTTTGTTACCATTTTTGAAACTACATTTTGATAGTCTGGACTTTTCTTATTACCTAAAAAGTTTTTTACAACATTTTAAAAACTATGCCAGACATCTTTTTCAGAGCCAGACATTTTTGTAATGAATTCTGGATCCTGCAACATTTTTCTTACCTGCGGTCCATCGAAGATCCCCTCTTTTAATCTTGCTTCGGAAAGTTGTGGAAATTGATCTTCCAAATTTTTGTTCACAGTCATTTATTTTGTTCGATTTTACCTCTATTTTCGCGTTTTTCGAAAAAATATGATCCAACTCGGTTATTTGGTCCCCCGATTCGGATTCAGCTATCCAAAAAACATATAGATATGCTGTTGAAGTTCACCGGTCATGAAAATATTTTTTTTTTTGCAAAAATATACATGAAAAATCGCTGTTTTCATCGACTTTGCATCTATTTTTGCGTTTTTCGATAAAATATGAGCCAGCTGGGTTATTTTGACCCCAGATTCGAATTCAGCGACCCCAAAAACATTTTACGTCTATTTTTGCAATTTTCGAAAAATTATGGGCCCAAATGGTTATTTGGGACTCAGATTCTAATTCAGCGACCCAAAAGACATATACATATTTTGGTCAAGTCCAATGGGCGAGAAAATATATATTTTTTTTTCAAAAATATACCTGAAAAATCGCTGTTTTTGTCGATTTCACGTCTATTTTTTCGTTTTTCAGAAAAATACGAGCCAACTTGATTATTTGGACACCGGATTCGAAGTCAGCGACCCCAAAAACATATAAATATGCTAGTGTAGTCTGTCAGGCAGACCATTTTTTTGTGCCGTTGAAATTAATCGTGTATACTGGTTAAGTTAAAAAATCTTTTTTTTTTTTATAAAACATTAATCTTCTTGGTCGAAAATTCACCTTTTCCCATACCAATTTACAATACATTTTTTATCACAGTTTTTATCCGGAAATTGAACTATTCCACTTTTGGTTGAAACTTTATCCTGTACATTACATTAGTTGAAACACCAATTATTTGATAGAAAATTAATTAATTTTATTAAAAAGTAAACCTTTTGGTTGAAAATTCACATATTTTGTTAATTAGAGTTTTTCCCTAAAATTAAAAAAACTGCAAAATAAAAAAATTGCTTTAAAATCGTTCTGATGCTTTTTGTTCAATTTTTAAAATCTTTTCAAATATTCACATAAAGTTAATTTTTCAAAATAAAAAATCATTTTCAATTTTCTTAGCAATTACAACAATTTTTATTATTCTTTTAAAATCTTTTATATTTCTCAAAACGCCTAATTTTGTTCAAAATCTGCAAAAATCTATACCGTGTTTTAAATTATTTAAAACAATTTCAAGTTTTAAATTAATTTAGAATTTTTTTAAAAATTAAAATTGTAGCGTTCAAAGTTAAAATTCAGCTCATTACAATTTTAACAATTTAAGGCTTTCTATTTCGAACCATTATTTTCAAATTTGTATAGTTTTTAATAATTGCTTATAATGGCTTGTTCTAAATGAACGGTCAAATATTGCTAATAAGTAACGAATTTTTTTTTTAATTGAAAAATTTAAAATTGAATAGGTGAAAATTATCATTTTTTAGACTGAAATAATATTTGAAGTTATAATTAAAAATAATGTTAAAAACTAATGTCTATTAATTCTTTAATTTTGAATGGATTCAGAATTATCTTGTAAAATAAATGATTTTTCCATTTTTAACATCTTAAATTTAATTTAAAAAATTTTATTTTAAAATTCTTTCAATTAAAAAAAATCATAATCGAAAAAGCTAAAGATTGATCTCAACATTTGACTAAAAATTGAAATTAAACTTATTTAAAATTTGTAAATCATTTCTTAAAAAAAAGGAAAGATAGAAAGATAATTGGATATATTGGACGGTGATTGTATAGATTTTTCTTATAAAAAATTGTGGCCACCCTGAAAGAAACGTGACTCATTTAAATTAATGATTTTAAAAAATTTAAAAAAATTTAAACGCATTACAGTGTTATTCAGAATTGAGGTTCATTCTTTCAGAAACTTTCTCTTTTACTTTTACTTTCGATGATTTTAGGAAAAAGTCTAATTAACAAAATATATGAATTTTAAACCAAAAAGTTTACTTTTTGAAAAAAAAATTAATTTTCTATCAAATAATTGGTGTTTTAACTAATACAGTTTACAGAATAAAGTTTCAACCAAAAATGGAATAGTTCAATTTGCAGATAAAAATTGTGATAAAAGATTGATTGTTAAATTTTCAAGAGAAAAGGTGAATTTTCGACCAAGAAGATTAATGTTTAAAAAAAAAAAACGATTTTCCAACTTAACCAATATACACGATTAATTTTTAATCAATACTAGAATAGTTACATTTTCGGATTAGGAAAAATGATTTTTAGCAGAAAAAATGAATTTTCAACAAAGTTGTTAAATTGTCAACCAATAAGATGAATTTTCGACCCAGAAAATTAATGACCTGCAAAAAAAGATAAATTTTAAACAAAATAAATGCATTTTCAACGAAAATATTTAACATTAGATTGAAAAAGACGAATTATCTACAGATAGTTGATTTTTAAAGCAAAAACTATGAGTTTTCAATCAAAGAGTTCAAACTTCAACCAAATAGTTAAATTTTCAACCATAATTATAAAATCTTGTTAAAAAAAACAGATATTTTTTTACAAAGTAGTACAACTTTTACTGAAATAATCGACATTTAAACCCAAGAAGATGTACAGTTGATATTTCAGCAAAACAATTGCATTTTTAACCAAAATATGATCAATTTTCAACCAAAAAGATTTAATTTCTATTAAACAAGGTCAATTTCCATCAAAATACATGAACTTTCAACGAAATTATTTAATTTTAAATACAAAAAGAGTATTATCTACAAAAAAGCTGAATTTTCAACCCAAAAATATGATTTTTCAACCAAAATTTTAATGTTCGACCAAATAGATTGACTCTCTATCAACTTATTGATTTTTAACGCCCAAAAGATGCATTTTTTACAAAACATTAAAATTTTTAACAAACAATTTAATTTAAAGGCAAATTGTTGAATTTTCAACTATAATTATGAATCCTTAATGAGAAAAAATGATTTTTATACTAAGTACTTCAACTTTAAGTGAATAATCGAACTTTCCACCCATAAATATGATTTTAATTTTTAGCAATATAGTTGGATTTACAACAAAATAATAGACTTTGCAACCAAAAAATATTTTCAGTTGATATTGCAACCGAAAAATGTAATATTTAACTAAAAAGAATAAATTTGCCATAAAACAATTTAATTTCTACACGGAAAAACGAATTTTCAACCAAATACATGATTTTTTAACCAAAAAGTTGAACTTTAAACAAAAAAAAAAAAACATTTTTTAACCAAATAGTTGAATTTTCAACGAAACAGATAAACCGTCAAATAAAAAAATAAAAATTTTTTAACAAAGTAGTTGAACTTTTGATAGAGAAGAGGACTTTTTTTAAAAAAAAGTTACATTTTCAACAAAATAATTAATTTTTCAACCAAATAATTGAGTTTTTATCCAAACGAGATAAATCCCAAACCTAAAATACAACAGTAGTTTTTTCAAATAAAAAATGAACTTTGATAAAAAAATATATTTTATTAAAATATCATTAAAATCGGCAATTTATTTACTTTATTTCAAATTTGGATCAAGACATAAATAATACTATTATAATATAACATAGTTATAATATTATCATTAATAATATATGTTATATATCAGTAATATTTGTGTACAGATCTTCCTCGCCATGAAGGAAATCGTTGAAAGCCGGCGAGAAAAGCGGCAGATGTATAATCAGAAACGAGTTTTGTAACTCTTTGTGCCACGACTGGAAGCAAAGCGAACATTAAATCGGCTTGCATAGTCCACACAAGAATGTGTGAATGGAAGATTTGGGGTTACTTTAAATTCAGGTAAGTCCCCCATAAGTTGTTGAGACAAAGCCGCTCTTTCACGCGTGCACTCCAGGCAACTTTTGATCAGTCGTTTAACCAAAGAGCGAGCTCCGAAAATCCAGTAACGCTGTCTGAGCGTATGTAAAGTTAATTGCTGACCACCGTGTAAAGATGGCGGCAAAATGATAGGATGCTTCTCATCAAAACTGATAAGAGCATGCCGTAATCTTCCACCTAACCTCAAGAGATTATTGGAATACAAAAATGGGTTCAAACTTTTTAATAGCGAGTTCTTTGGAACCACTCTATCTTCTTCGTTCAAAGCTTTTATCTAATTAGAAAAAGAATTTGCCTGGACAAATTTAATCCAAAATATAACAGCTTTTTGGATTTCAATCGCATTAAGAGACATGGTTACGCAAAGCAATCTTGGCCAAGAGGAGAATTTAAGCATCAAGTTAAATGGACTTTTGATCACACTCAAAATATGATGACTCTCTTGTGGCCGCTGTTATAAATTTGATTGTGTGGGGGCTGCGTGGCGATATTCATTTTGAGGCTGGAGTATCTTTAGTAGAAATGTATCGCCATTTCGCGCGAGGTACCAGCTCATGAATTAGGGAAACTCTATTTGCAACAAACACAGGCCAATTGGAAGGATGTTTCCTTAGCCAAGCCAAAACTATTACGGAATCATGTTTCACAGTAAACAGGTATTTTCTCCAATGACATAGTTTCCATGACAAACTTAAGTGTCTTAGTTAGCAACGTAGCTCAACACAACTCCAAACGAGGAATTGATGCATATTTAACAGGAGCTACTTTAGATTTAGCCATTAATAGGCAAACATGAGCCTGTTTTAAATCTTCACTAAGAATTCTGATGTAAACGGAAGCTGAATAAGCTTTTGACGAAGCGTCAGATAAGCCATGAAGCTCGAATTCAGAGTTTGTCTGCAGTTATCGTGACCATATGGGGACTTTAAGTGCTTCTAATTTTTCCAGAGAACCATGATAATTTAACGATTGCATTTTAGGATCATCAGGTAGTCTGTCGTCCCAGTCGAGTTTACGCAGCCAAAGTTCTTGCATTAAAATTTTGGCTACTATTATGAGTGGAGTTATCCAACCCATAGGTTAATACAACTTAGCTGTTAATGAAAGAACAATCTGTTTTGTTGGATTTTCGACTAAAGAAGAGGTCACTTTAAAAAGGAATGAATCGGACTTAAGATCTCAAAATAAATCTAGAACTTTCAGCTGAGCATTCTCCGCTAACGGAAACTCGATAGCACGTTCGTGGTCCAATAGTTCGGGCTCATTTGCGGCCCATTTTCGGAAATGGAGATCACCAGCTTCTAATAACAGTGTTACTTGAGCTCGAGCCCGTTTAGCTCAATCTGGCTATCTGCACCAAACAAAACATCATCGACGTAAATATTATTTTCTAATATAGTTTGGGCTAAAGGAAATCTATTTCCTTCATCATAAGTTAACTACTTAACCACTTTGTTAGCCAAATAAGGAGCACAGGCAGTACCGTAAGTAACGGTTAAAAGTCTATAAGCGACGAGCCTTTTACCAGAAGAAATTCAGACAATTCTTTGATAGTCGCAATCCCGAAGGTCTACTAGAATTTGTCTAAAAATTTTTTCAATGTCAGCTATATAAACAATTCGATGTGATCTCCAATTCATAATGATTGAAACTAAATCATTGAGAATCTTTGGATTGATGTGGAAGATGAGAATTCAAGGAAGAATGATTGAAAGTTAAGCTGGAAGCTTTGACAACAACCCTCAACTTAGTAGTGGAACTACTTTCTTTTAAGATAGGGTGATGAGGCAAATACACAGTTTGTGGAAAACTATCCAATTCCTTTTCTTGAAGAAGTTTCATGTGTCCAAGGCTTTCATATTCTGATAAGAAACTAGAGTACTGTAATAATAATTCCGATTTCTCCGATAAGCGACGAATTACTTTATTCAAAACGATCTTAGCTCTCTCCAGGGATGCACCTTTTTTACGGGAGGACCGTTTTTTAAAGGTAAGCGTATCATGTAACGTCCGTCTTTTGTTCGTTGGTAATTCGTGGGGAAATGCTTATCACAAAACATTTCGTCGTTTGTCAAAGTATTTTGAAAGGGAACTTTCTCCAACTCCCAGAACCTGGTTAAGTCTTCATGCAAGACTTCTGCTGAAATAGCTTGATGTGCTGTAACTGGAATGTTGATTTCTATTTTATTTGTGGATGAAACCGGCCCAGATAATATCCAACCAAAAAGGGTACTTTGCGCAGTGAGAGAACCCAATATATTCTGTTGGAGACCAGGAAGTAAACATGAGCCATATTTATCGGCTCCTAAAATCAAATCAACTTGATGGGAACTGAAGGGATTTGGATCTGCTAACCCTAACTCTTTTAAATAATCTTCATTCCCCCCATTAGATCTTACAGGAGGAGCATATGATGTAAGTTGTGATAATACTAAAGCTTGGATGTGGACTTTAGGAAAGTTCTTTTGTGTAGTATTAACTCCTCCAACCACATATACTACTGCTTTAACCTTTTTGTAACGTGGACTTAATGTTTCCATTGCTCTCTCGGTAATAAAACAAAATTCAGATCCTTGGTCCAGCAAAACTCTAAATCTGTGACTTCCATTTTCAGCTTGGAAGGAAATAGCAGCCGTAGCGAGTAAGGTTGAGCGCGATAAATTTGGATGATTATTCAGAAAATGAAACGAAACTTTATCTTCTGCTTGTTTTTAGCGAAACATCATTCATCCCCACCCCCAGGGTGGAATTGCCGGGATCATTTAATTGTGACGCAAGAGAAACTGAAACTGCCAATTGAGAATTAACCGATGCAGAGTTAGTTGGTGGTAAGGTGGGATTTGAATTATAATCATCTGAATGCAACAGGGAATTATGTCTCCTACCGCACTTGTAACATTTGAATTTACTAACACAATTATGTGGTCGATGTCCAGGCGTGAGGCAATTATAACAACAATGATTATTTGTAGCAACTTCCCTACGCCTGTCCACAGGCAGAGCTTTAAATTGGTTGAATTTAAATAAAGAGTAATTATCCTTATAAAGCAGACACTTTGAGCTAGAAGTTGCATTGTGGCTCCTAACTCCCGATTGTTTTGAATTCCTACTTTTTTCTTGAGAACTCGCAATAGGTTTTGGAGCTTTAATAGCCTCCAAAATACGTATGCGAGTCTCCAAAAATGAGTCAAGTTGTTGAGGAAAATTGATAAAGGCTTGTAAATGAGTTGAGATTAAAGGTCTTTTGTTGTAAAATTCGGTATTTAGCGACTCCCAAGTGGAGATAAAGTTAGCATCAGTTATCGAAACATGACTTAAAAAACCTTCAGCTTCGCCCTTTAAGGACAATTTCAAATAGTGTAATCTTGTTACATTTGACCAGGAATCGCTTTAAATTATCAAAGCATTAAATAAATTGCGGAAATTCTCCCAATTCTTGTAGTCTCCTGAAAACTACGGTAAAGTGATTTGAGAAAGTTTAACAGGCAAGGAATCATGATGAATAGTTTGAGACTGATTTAAACTTTCATTAGCCTTAATCTCAGGAGTAAGCAAGACCAATTGAATATATAAAAAAACTTGCACATTGAGATAAGCATCTTAAATAGCGAGATACTTAGACTTTGTGAAATATTGCAGTTTCTCACGCTCATCCGACGTAGTTCCAGCTTTAACTTCCAGATGCAGGGTTTCACAACTCTTCCAGCATTGGTCAAGAATTTCTATCCGGGATTTGAGAGTAGCCACTGTTAGATTGGCTTTTCCAATTTTCTTAAAATTGGTTTCAGTGCTTAGAATCGTCCGAGAAATCTCTGATAACTCAGAGAATAATGGATCCATTTTAACAAAAGGAGCAATTCAAATTGACAATTGCTGATAATTCAGATAAATGTCTGAATTATTATTTTGTTCGCCAGAACGAGCCTCTCTCATTATGGGCAAATTAAAGTTTTCATCTTATCACTGGAGAAGGTTAGAAATCGATGAAGTCTAAAATTAAGTGTGTTGACAATCATGTAAATATCAGCTGGAAAACCTGTTATTTCTTCCTTCAGATGAAGAAATATTGAAAGACCGTTCCAGTGAACAATGACAGCATGGAAGAGTACAGCACAGACTGTTTGGAGAAGGACGGCTGCCTTACAGTACGTGCGAAGATGTTGTCATCAGCTTATAACCTTGCTATGTGACCTCAAATTGTCATATTTTTCACCTAGTTCCTGTGCTTTCACTTAACAGAATTTCTCACTTTGGTCTTTTCTGTATTAATTTTACACTTTTGAATGTTTTTTCACGATCTTCTATCCGGCTCGAAGGATCATTTTGTTTAATGTTTAGGTTTACAAATATCAATTTTGCCGAATCAGGAATAGGCAGAGAAGAATCGTTAGAAATAATAATAAGTTCAAGTTTTATTTTAAGTATAGAATACTTGGCAGACTAAGACCACGTTTTAGAAGCACACAGATAACTCACTCACTCGCTAATATAGACATTTTTGTAAGATGTAATAATTAATGTCTTTATTCAGTTAATCACTTTAGTGATCCGAAAAGATCGTACTACGATCTGTCGCGATTCACTGATGCTCGCACTTTTTTTCTCAAGCAACAACGCTATTATCACATACTCAAACTAAGAAATCACTTGACTTCAAATATTCCTTTATATAATAAGAAAAATAAAAATAACTTTGAAATAGGCGATGTCGATAAATCGAATAATTTTCAATGGCAGAAAATCTCATAAAGACGAAACATCACAACTTTAAACAATAGTATTAATATGTATATCATTTATATTTTATACCTGGAATAACGTAACCTCAAAATATGCGCACATAAAGAGGCGCGCGAAGTATTCAAATCATGAAAATCGCCAATTTCTTGAATTTCTTTGAAATGCAGATCAAAATAGAAAAAAAAGACTTTTACAATACAACATAATTATAATATTAACATTAATGATATACATAATAGTATTAGTACAATATTCTACCACTGAAAAAACATAACCTCCAAATTGAAGCATCGAAATCTGGAAACATTCAAATACCAATTACTTGATTTTATTTTGAAGCGGATCGAGATATAAATAGAACCGCTGAAGTTTTCCGACCGGCACTCGTGCACCTTCGAGTTTAGAAGTTCAGAACAGAGCTGCCAGATCGTGGATGGAAATTACCCCCACCATACCTACCGTTTGTGAGCCGCAAAACAGAAAGTGCATGATTACCACTGTGAGTTCGTATGTA
>NC_046657.1:20350625-20376813 GCF_010883055.1 Belonocnema kinseyi | reverse complement strand
TCAGATATAATACACTTGTGCCAACGCTTTTTCCAATCATCGAAGCACTTCTGATAATCATTTTGTGGTATAGCCTTGAGTTCTTTCAGCGATGCAGTTTTTTTTTCCTCAATCGTTGAAAATCGATGTCCTTTCCTGGGTCTCTTCAGTTTTGGGAAAAGAAAAAAGTCAAGAGTTTCAGAGCACTGTATTCCATTTTTCACACAAAATTTAATGCAAACTCTTTGCTTTTTTTCGAAAGAAGAAAATCGCCGAGCACACCAAACCCTTCTAACCTTTTACGCCTCTGCCAGAAAACAACACGAGCTATATAGTCAAAACTGTGAACATATGATCGTGACGAGTGTACCAACACAACAAAAAAAAATTTTAAACTCGAATGTACGCTGCCCGCGAAGATTGAAAAGTCACCTTACTTTTTGAACACACCTCGCATACTATTTTTCTTTATATGAAATTGTGAGGCAACTTTTATAGATGGCTGATTTGTTTTATTTAAGAAAATTTAATTTTATTTGTGAAATTTGGGTTAGGTTTTTAATAATGTGGTTTCCTATATTAGGTTTCTCTACGAGGTTCCCATATTTTATTTTCAAATTTGATGAGGATACTTGGGTTTATTTCGAAATTTCTCATTAAACTTTTAGTTAGATATTAGGTTCCCGCAGAGAGCGAAAATATTCGTCGTGAGACCTTTTGTTGCCACGTAGTGCGATTGGAATAATTGCCAAGTATCACTACTATGATATTTTTCTCTTCACAGGTTATGGTAACTCGGTAACAAAAAATCGCATAAATGGTCAGGTACAAGTCTGTGTAAATTATGGTAGAAATAAAAATCATGGCAAAAATAGAAATTCATACGTACAAATAAAAATCATGGCACAGAATAAATCATTTCCTATAACATAACCAGAATGATCCTGATTATGTGTTATTAATATAAGAAGGCAAGCAAATAGATCAAGTAGCAAGCAAGAAAAAAAAAGTCAAAATAGTTTTAAGAGTTATGAGTAAAAAAAAAAATTTGGATTTGACATTGTGTCTCTTTTTCTCTTTTTCTCGTAATAATGTCAATACAATCAAATTAAACATATTTTTGTAGCAGATATACAATATCAACAGAAAACGAAAAAATGCCATTAATTAATAAGACCATAAATCATTGATTTCATTTCAATAATCCAGAGTATTTAGTTCGATTAAGGTTTAGTTTAAATTCTGGCGAAGTAAGCATTAATTTATGAATGTCATATTTATCATCTTTGCCGGAAAAATTGTTTTAACATCAATGGCCACATAGCGGGCTTTACTTTCAAAACCTAATATCTCTGGAAAAATTGACCTAACTTAATGACCGACTTGGCCCAAATTTGGCTTGATTTTTTTTATAGTCTACGCAATATCGAAATCTAAAATTGTTTTTCAAAATAAAAAAATAAGTAAGAACATTTATGATTGTCGGTATCTTTCGGTTGCCATCCTAATTGGTGAAGTTAGCGAAGACCGCCCTAAGATGAGAAAAGACTTCATCCTCGGAGAACTTAAATTTTTCACAAACAGCGCCTGAAAAATTAAAAATTAGCAGGTATAATGAGAAGTATAAAATAGCAATAAATGCAAAAACAATTTTTACTTCATAATAAGAAACAATTAATTGAAAATCATTTTAATTTAAATTAACAAAATTTACAAAATATCCAATTTGTTGTTTATATCATTTAGATTTCAAACAGTTAGAACCGAACATCGTGATAAGAGTGGAATAATAGAGATCTTTCAAGTAAATTCTATTTTACTTTAACCTAAAAAACATAAGACAAAGTATAATGCAATTACAATAAGTATAATTAAAATTTTGTTAACCTTTAGAAAAAAGATTCTAACAAAACAGTTTTTTTTATAAATCTAAAGTGATCTCTATCCCAACTATTTAAATAATTACCAGTCCTCAAAATAAATAGAGACCTTATAGCCAATACTCGGATTTAGGTTATAAATTTTATTTCAAGCAAAGCTCCAAACTATTTCTATAAAAATATTAAATAATCACCAAAGTTTCACAAAATTGCAATTTTTAGAAATCTAACTATATCATAGAAAAATTGTTGTGGTGAGAAAAAGAGACTAAAATACGCTCTATGTTGCGCTACAGAATTCCAAACCAGTCAGCATTTCCGGGCGATTTACATGACGAGATACTAATCGGCCAAAGTGATGCTGTGGTCTGGGAGTATTATCAATGGCCTGCCGCTCCCTAAAATTACCTTATCGTCTAAAATGACAAGTTGGTACTGGTCATAATGGTACAAAATTTACGCTTGAAGTTAATTTTAAGGATTTTAATACGTAGGTTTAGTTATATAGATATAGTTTTTGAGAAACACCCACAAAAAATAGTCAAGTGGTAAAAAACCTTGCGTCCTAAGGGCCACTCAATTGCACAACGCCTTCTGATCCAGCGATTGGGGAATGTTTAATTTAGAATTTCCCGTACGATCAAATCATAACTCATTTATCCAGTGAGGGTTGATATCGCTCCAATAATAAGAATGTGACTACGCGGCCGGTCCGTGACTGTTCCGGCTGTCAAAAATCTTGTGAATGTTTTTGGGACTGTTGATTTTCAAATTGGTGCATAATCGGAATGAGTATCATTAAACAATTTCGCTTCATCTTCGAATAATCTTACATCATAAGCAACGTAATTTGCTCCTAATCACTTAATAACATGTTTTCACATATGCCTTAAGGCACCACGATAAGTGCCTAATTAGGTAGACATCATAGAAATAAATAACACAATATGCATCTATAAATGCTATTTTTCGAAGCAGATAAAAACGTCTTATTCGGCAGATTTGGTCTTCGAAAATGTTATCGAAGAACAAAGTATCTACAAGAAACATGCTTCCTGTCCTGGTAGTATTTTAGTAATTTGAAGTGGTTCCATAGAAAAATAACGAGCTCAGAGCTCTTGACATCGAGACACGAAAGGTTATGCACATGAACAAACGTATGGACCTAAACTCTTCTTTTTCACGAATCTACATCTCAGGCGGTCAAGTTGGTCACGGAATACTAAATCTTGCATGTCTTTACAACATAATTATGTTGTGCACAACACATTTAGTTGCAAAATGGACGGAACCCTTGTTTTAAAATGGTCGGAAATCACAAAAAAGTATGCAAAGGAGCGTTCCTATAAAAAACAGCGGAGGAGTCTGCTGAAACAATCGGCTTTACATTTAATATCAGGGGTTAGCAAGATTTATCAAATCTCATCTATCCCGAGTATTCATTCCTGAAACCCTGGATGAAGAAAGCAAAGGAGAAAAAGTTTCGTGAGCAGCTCCTCGTGAAGAGGATGTATGGCATCTTAAATCAACATATAAAGAATCAGTCGATGATGAATTAGCTTTAAATGTCGTTTTCGTTGTAGTTTGCTTTCCTTAAATTACACGGATTGAATCCGGACACGGGAGGGTTTCATTTTGGCATGTCAAGACGGTGTCTTTTGCGCTTTAGCATACCGTCACCATATTGGGAGCCAAGACTTTCCTGATGATCACTGCAGAGTGTGTCATGCAAACCCCAAGCATCTAGGATACATACTATCTAGTTATCCAACTAATGAGGACACGACTTACTTCGGTAATGAGAAGTAACGAGTGTACAAAACTTCATAATCGCGATGATTGTTTCTGCTGCACACTCAAGGTCTGACAGAGAGGTATAGAGACCTTATAAGAGAGTTGCGACGATTATATCTGGAATATTTTGATAAGCTAATCCTCCTTATTATTGGCGCTCTTAAAAGTGCTAAGATTTCACCGTTTAATAGCGTAAAAAGCATCCCTGCGTGTATTTAGGGTGCACGAGAATTCTGCCGGATCATCGCATTAACTCCGTCACAGACTTTCACCACTTATCTCACGGTCATGAGATGTGTTTAGGGATGAAATTTTATATCGATTTCATAGAGAGCATGTGCAGTTTTTCAGATTAGAATCCGCTCTCGGCGAAATCCCGCGGAACGACACACAAACACACACACACCACTTTAAAAGTCGATTTTATACGAAATGCGACCCACGCGCTCTTAAATCAAGTAATGTAAATTTTCTCTCAGATTGTGTAGCAATGCCCAAACGGGTAACGGTTGGTGATGGGTGGGGTCACCTCATCCCCCTTCTTTTTTTTTAAACGGGGAGTTAAAGACTTGCCGGCGAATCGCAAGCATCTAGAAGTGAGTACCTTGACGGTGGCTAGAGAACCCTTTTCTCTTGTCCTGTCCAATACTTCTTTATGAAAAACGAATTTTAAAAGATTTAGAATATTATGTAGCTCTTTTAACGTTCTTTTTTCCAAAGATCTTGGGGAGCTACGGAAGCATTTAACCATTTTTCGAGTCCGAAGAAAATCTCTGGGACTATTATTACACGCGAATATAAATTTGATAATTCTTTTATGCACTCTAATTTAGATCTCTTTTTCTTGTATAATCGATGACGAGTAGAGGAAGGATTGCTTGTAACCTAGTCCAAGAAGTGGCATGCAATAAAAATAATTCCTACAAATATATCTTAGGGCCTCACAAGCCGACTGAATAATTTTTTTTTTTAATCTGGTCCAAATAGACTGTAATTTAAATTTCTAGAATCAAGTGTATTTTTCTCCGAAAAATATTTCAAATTTGCAGAAGACCTCTCAAAGGAAAAAATGTAGCCTGTCAAAAATTATAAATCTATTACAGACTTTTTGCCACTCTCTCTCCCTTTCCCTAGGCAACCTCCTTTGCCTTTGTCTTCTTTCGAAAGCGAAGAGAGCGTTGTCGTGAAGAACCCTCACCAAAGGAAGCATCCCTCGCACCGTGCTATTTTTGCACCTGAGTTTACATCTCGATATTTATGACTTTGATTTAGAAGTAGAGGCTTCAAATAGAATAGAGGATAAGTCCTAATTTTTTTATTAAATTTTTTTTAAATAATTGTAAAAGGCATTTAGACTACTTGTGAAAAGTACACAGTTAATAAATCTCTCTTTTCCATTGATTGAAATCCAGAATGAAAATACTATTTTTTTCACTAGGGAATCACTGAAGAACAGATTAAAAATTTTATTTCGTCATCTTGCCGAACTAATGGTTTCTCTATATCAAATTATATCGACTTTATTTGAAAAAAAAAATTATAAAATTATTTTATCATCTCTTATGATAACCCCTTGTAACTTAGAATTTGTATTAATTAAATTTATAGATAATTACCAGCGTAATTTATTTATAAATTAAATAACGGCTAAAATTTGGCAGTTACAATCTGCGTCCAATGTGAGGCCATGAAGAGTTTAAAAAGAAGTAAGGTGCTTTCTTAAAAATTAGGTTAAAAGTGGAAAGAAAGAAATGAATTGAAGCGTGATCCACGTAGCACGTTAAAAGGGAGTATTACTCTTTCCTAACGGGAGCATTATTTTGGCTTTTCATTGCTGGGAATCTTATAATAAACACAATTATTGCACCGTCTTATGTATTCGTTTACGAAATAATGCATTTTCAGAAAATAATAAGTTTCTTTTAGCCTTTCGAGAGTTTTTTCCAAAAAGAAAAAGATCAATATTCAACAAAAAATAGAGTATTTGATATTTGAATTAAAAATTATTTAAATTGTAACGAAAAAAGAGTTGAATTTAACTAAAATAGACAAATTTTTAATCTAGTAGTTGAATTCTCAATCAAAGAGGTGAATTTTCACCCAAAAGATTAATGTGTAACCTAAATGAAATAGTTCAATCTTCAGTTGAAAAATTAATCTCTGGAAATAAATTTTGAACATAATAGTTGAATTGTGATCCCATCAACCCTAGTTCTTCAGTCTTTTCTACAGGATTCCGACTGAGCTCGTCTGCTACGATTGGAGCAATTCAAAGCTATTGTAGTCAGTTCTGATAAAAAAAAAACACGAGGTGTAGTTTCTTATCCGCTTGTCTCTGAAGCAGAACTGCCCCCTGCCATATCTGACTCACGTCCATGTGCCCTTCGGTTTTCACCCCCAGCCTATAAATCGCGAGTACTTTTTTCTTGAACAACCGTTGCTTCAGAATTGCGAAAGCCCTCCGCTGATCTGGCCCTACATGAATTTTTCGTTCGCTGCCAAGTAAGGGATTTAGTGATCAACGACAAGTTTTTTCTGAATCGGTGACAGAAGGTCGCGATTCCCATAAATGAGCGTACTCCATTCACATTGTTTGTTACCGGAAAATATTAGAGTGCACTTAGAATTTACGTTCCTGGAAAAATTTCTCATAAGTACAATATAAACCCCAGATACTCTACTTTACGTTTAAAAAGCCACGGAGAAAAATGGAAGGTCTGTTGGGCCAAATGAATGTGCAGACAGACTGTATTGAATGGTTGACTATAGGATAGCTCTTGAATATGGCGGCTAAAGTGACTATCTATAGAAGGTAAAAACAAGAAGACCAAATTGACAATCTCAGAACGTCGACTCGATTGTTTTGGATCGTTGTCTCGGTCATATCAAGCTGGCTGACATGATCATTGTGAAGGGTCGGCTTGGAAATCTCGGATGGTCGATCTGATTTTCTCAAATATTTGACTGGATCGTATTTGAAACAGGTACTCACAGAATAAGATATTTTAAATGACTCCTCAATAGATGCACTCTTTTTACACAGAAATAGTGCGTACACACTTTTTTTAAACGGATATCACTTTGGCACCACGCGGTCTACAAGTCCGGTGTGCTAATTGGAGCTAATGAGCGATATCCTTTAAATTTTCACGCGCATGATTGACGCGAAAAAATCAAGCAATTGAGCACACGCGATGGCTTATCTGCTCCTTCATGGATGTTCGAAATGAGCAAAGACAATATGTGCGTGTTAGCCATCCCGAAAAGGATACCTTAGTTATCCCTGTCAGTGAGTATGATGTTTTTATGAAAGTCAGACTGGCGACCAAATGAGAGTCTTTTTAACCATGTCGAACAAAATTTAAAATGACCGTTCGAACATGTAGAAAGACTTGAAAGTGACTGTCTATCGTCATAAAGGCCACTTTCGGTCGTGAATCTTTAGCCACCAGAATTTCATAATAACCGCTTTTTAAATACAGAGCTGTCTTTTTTTCCACCTAGTCGGTCTAAGAGATCATCTACATGCGGGATCGGATAGTGATCCTTTACCATTAGTTTTTTAATAGCACGAAACTCTTGGCATAGGTATCGCACCTGACGCCTTCCTTGCCAGCATAATTCGACTTGCATACAATGAACAGCTTTCCACTATGATGCCTCCTTCTTTTAATTCCTTGATAAGATTCTTCGTCTGCTCTTGTTCACTATATGACGGTCGATAGGGATGATAATAAACTGCTCGCTTGCCAAATCTGTGTCTATTTCTCAATGTAATTTCAATAAAAATAAAAGTGGATTCCTCATCTAAATTATTATAAAAACCATTTCTGTGTTGAAATGTTGTCGCAGGCTTGTACTGTCGAATATGTCAAAGGCATTTTTGGTTAGATTTGGATTTTTATTTGATAATCTTGCAGGGGGCTGTCCCGGTATATATCATTAGTCACGGACGCATTTTTATAATGCAATCAAGTGATCTGATGAGAGTAGTCTGCCCAGACACATTGGACAGCCTGGTTTTTACCCCATCTTTGACGGACTGGGTTTCAGTCAAGTACACGATGGGGGAGTACACAGCTTAAGGTGGGTTCCGAACCACCAGAACCTCAGTTAAGGTACATGGAAAAATTTCTAGAGGTACCGGCACAGGGATCAAACCCCGGACCTCTGAGGTGAAGTCCGAGTTCTAACCAACTAAGCTACTGAGGCTCAGGCTGAGCCACAGAGCCACTGAGGCTTATCAACTAAATTAATAATAATAATAATAATAATAATAATGTCACTCATAGATAACCATTTCTAAATAATTGTATTGTTTTATGCAATATGCTGTAAGTTATTATTTATCATATGTATACTTTACTTTTATTTTCGTTTCCCAGAATCCTTTTTGTATACATGATTTTAATTTTTTATTTTTTTTATAAATACCTAAATAAGCCTTTAACGAATCGCACGAGCGTTCTCTGGCTAAAGCCACGTATAATTCACTGTGATTGAAAACATTATTTCTTAAACTAATTCTTATGCAGGAAAAAGTTTGAGCTTGATATCTGCTTATTAGCATGGCAAAAGCCCATTTTATGGGAAATTGTCGTCTTTGAATGTATAAGGGTATATGTTTTCGCAGCATAAAGTTATACGGTTAATGAAAAAAAATTTCCTATTTTCTCACCAGTAAGAATTTCGTATTCGATCAGATGATTTTTCTAAAATTCTGCAAGCTGTTTCACATGGTCAAACATGTTTATAAACTATTTTTCTTAATCACGATTTAATATAGTATCGTTTAAAGCTCCCATTTCTACAATTGCTATGGTAGCATGAGTAAATGTTTTGCTGCATAATAATATTATGCAGAGTAGGATTTTTTTTTGGATCAGGAACTGCGGCACAAATTTGCTTGCCAACAGCCTCAGCGCTACGAAAATTATAATTAGGATGAAGTATAACTAATAGATGAATATGCGGTAATCCACGTTTCTAAAATTCAATAAGAAATATATTGTTGTTCTACAATCAGATCAATATGCTGTATTACTTTTAGCTGAAACGCGCGTATAATAATATATGGTTTATCACTGGTTGTTTGATTGGGTAACACATTTTCTTTTATTTCATACTGATTGTATGAAATAAATCATTTTTATTAAATAAACGAGTTTCTACTGATTTTCGAAAATTAAAGTGAGTAACAGTTCGAGGTAATGGGTCCAAAATCTACTTTGGGCAATCAACTGAACAATGTCTTTAACGAAAATATATTTTATTTGAAATCAGACATAGTAATTGAATACTGGTTTCAGCTGCGAGTATTTAGTAAAAGGGTTTTAGCGCCCTGGAGTTTTAGTTTAAGCAACGGCGCATGCCGATACACCTTCCCGCTCATTCAAAAGGTGTCTCTCGCTCTATGCTTGAGATAGATTTTTGTTTACGTATCGAAAGTGACAACATGTGTGATATCTGTGCATATCAATTGTGAGTGCCTTCGATAACCATTTTTTTGTGATAGCACTTTAATTGTGAAATTGAGTGAGCCACATGAGCTAAAAGCACAGAGTGAAGTTATTTTTTTTATTAATACTAAAAAAAAGAGAATAAAGGAAAAACTTCAACAAAAAATTATAGTTGAAATTATTTTTTGAAGAAATTTAATGGGGATTTAGTAAGCCGAGAAAACAATTTTCATTGATTATGTATGTATGCATATTACAATCTTTTCTTATGAAAGTCATAATTTGAAACTTAGAATACCAAAAGAATAACAATTTTTATTAATAACATACTTATGTATGTTTGTAGCAGAGATATTTAATAATATAAATCTTTATTTAGAGATATATTTTGGAATATGTTAAAAATTAAAAAAGAAATTCATAAATAAAAAATACATCTTATACATACAAAAAATACAACTTGCATGGGGTTAAATTGACCGCAGCTTAGATTCAATTAGATTATGATTGTTTTTTCGAATGAAAATTATTTGAAGGCGTATAAAAAAATTCTCGAAATTTAAAAGTAACAAAAAATTGATTTTTCTTTAAAAGAATTATAACTTTCACAATTTTTATTATTTATAACTCAAATTTGTTTTGGGTACTCTCCTAATTTCGGGTATGTATAAAAAATCTGTACAGGTAACTCTGATTCAAAAAGTATAATTATTCTAAAGATCGCATTGGAGGTATATTTAGACCAAAAAGATAATAAATCTCTAATAAAAAATTTAATATTTTGATATATTTTTATTCATATACAAGTGTTTGTAATCAGGTTAACATAGTTTATTATGAATGAGCAGTATTGTAGATTAAGAAACTAAAACAATTGTATTTTTATTTTTTGCTTACACATTCAAAGCACAACGAATCGCGATGGTCTGCACACATTAAACGCTGACACGAAGGACATGATTGTTTGAGTACAAAAAAACGCAAAACTCAATATTTGATTTTTATGGACCTGAAGCAATTATTAAAAATTTTTTCATACAACTGCAAAAGCAGCAGAGGCACTTAGGCTGAACGGTAATATGTTCAACGTATAGTAGAGACGTCAAACTCTTACCAGAGGACAGCACAGGTTCTAATTTAAAGGTGCCCCTAATCAAATTATAGTCTGAAGTTGATGTTGGTGTCGTTCTAACCCATGTAAGTGATCAGGGTTTAATGTACCCTGCGCTGAAAACTCTCCGTCAACTATTTAGGAGAAGATCGGGTTTATAGTGAGATAGACTAAGCTTCTCGGTCGGGAGAATCATTTTCTACCCCGTGGTCTGTGGAATCTAAGTCCCGAACTTTGATTACTTCCGCTTGGATGCTATGTTAATGACACAAAGAAAAAGCATGTAAAATTAGTTACACAATTTGGTTTAACAAAGAAACCATTTATGTTTTTAGTGATTGAGTTTCCCTCATTTATTAATACCTGCCTGATTTTAAAAAAGCTTTTCACGGAGAATTTCCACTCCTATTAGCTCAATGCATTTAGGCAAATCCAACATTCATTATCGGGGTGTTCTTAAAGGCTTGGTGCTGGCACCCAGGACAGGTTCTTTCTGCAGCTAGGATTTGGAAGGTGA
Organism: Belonocnema kinseyi; assembly: GCF_010883055.1. Taxonomy (NCBI): domain Eukaryota; kingdom Metazoa; phylum Arthropoda; class Insecta; order Hymenoptera; family Cynipidae; genus Belonocnema; species Belonocnema kinseyi. Next base: position 20,366,073 of record NC_046657.1, on the reverse strand, counting down.
CATAATGCAGGGAGTGTTATCCTTGGGTTTCTTCAGCTACATTTGCAACATTGCCTTCGTTATGGCAAGTAGAACATCGCCAATCTACTTGATGCCCACGTTTCCTGACTCATACGATCCCATCGAGGTACCTCATGAGGGAGAGTAATTCCCTCGCACAATTCCATTGAGACTAAAAATTTAAGGGGAAAAATGATGATGAAAAGATAAAGGAATTCCCCTAGCGAAGGTTAAGAATCTAATGTCATTTTGTCGAAAAAATAATATGATTCGGGATGAAATCAATTTTGAGACAATTGATGTGAGTTAAAATAACCATTAAAGGATTTTATTTTGTAAATTTAAGTTTTGTTTTGAAATAATTAATAGGTCACATTAATTAAACTATTTAAATAATTAATCAAAAATCTCTTGTGTCTAGTTTTAAAGTAGCAAAAGATTAATCTTGATCAATTTGGTACTAGTTCTGAGAGTTTTTGGTAAAAGGGTTCTAACGTACTGGAGTTTTAGTTCTAAAAATGGTGCATGCAGTTACAAATGGCATAGAATATAAAACACAAAACAGAAATCTGAAAATAACTTGATCGCTAGTGATGCTTCAGATGCCACGTTCCGTATGTTGAATGATTAAAACTTTGAAATAAAATTTCTGTTGTTATTTTCGTAGCCAGGGTAGTGAACGATGACGTTTAGAGTTCGGTCAGGTTATCTTTTGGTTTTTCGAACTTAGTCTTAGGGTTTTTCAAATTTACTTTGTCTAGGTGAGCCCTTAGGTCATAAATGTGTGGTTCCGGAATAAAGTTGAAAAAAAAAATCAAGCAAGCTTTGTCCTATATAATGCTTAGCGAATTTTCATGAAGAAACTTATTGCGTTATGATGAGCAATACTGAAGCTAACAGACTGACTAGGTATAAATAAATTCATAAGTATTTATTATATTTTTAACTTTAATTACATTCTTAGCTTGGGAAATTTTACTTTCATTATGTCCTTTAATTGTATTCTTTTGATTCTGGTGTATATTTTAGTTACTCAGACTCATTTCATGTTCATTTCAGCCCAGGCAAAAGGGAAATGCGACCGCATCGAGAAAGTAAGTTTAATAACAGAAGTCGAAAACCGAACGACGTTATACAATAAAGAAGAACAATACATATAACGCATATGTACCATGGAGGCAAAACGTGTGGGAGGAAATGTCAGAATTATTTTGTGGTAAAATAAATTAGTTAAATTTTAATTTATTTAATGACGAAAAATGCATTTTTAATAAATAGCCGCTTTTATTATACGTTTTTAAATTTGTTTTTATAGGGCGTTCTGCTGAAACATTGAAGGGTCTTTGGAAAAATGTAATGAACCAGTAAATTCGAAATGACATAATTAATTTTTCAGTTTTTTATAGCCCACTGAATTGCGCCCGAAATGCGCTCAAATGCCCCACGGATTAAGATTTTCACGCCACAAAACTGTAGGAGTTATGTCAGATGTTACACGGGGGGGGGGGGGGGGGGGGGGCGTCATTTTTCTAAACTAATAACATTTTTCCAAATTCAGCCTACCTATCTTTTATAACTTCAAATGCGCTCAAATGCGCCACCACTAAAAAATTTTGCGCCAGCTAATTAACAAAGATGTCAAATTTGGAGGAAGGGGGCAGTGTAACGCAGGTGATAAATCCTCAACAGTGATGTGCAATATAAAGTTGAGGACATGGATTAGTTCGACTTCAAATACGTTCATATTCGCCATAATTTTTGTTTGGGAATTTCGAAAATTGCCCAAGATATGAAGGTAACAAAATTTTACGAAGTGATGACCAACCAAATTAAAAGTTTGCAATCCGCATTAATGAAGGGAGCTTCTTATGGGGTTTCAAATGCGTTATCAATTTTTTTTGAAAATCTTTAAAATTTCCTAAGATATAGAGGTAACATAATGTTACGAAGTGATGACCAACCAAATTAGAAGCTTACCATCCGCATTGATGAAGGGAGTTTTCTATGGGGATTCAAATGCGCTCATATGCGCGATGAAGAAAAAATTTTTCGCCACATTGATAACCGAGATATCAACGATCAAAATGGGGGGGGGGGGGCTGGCGTCATTGTTCAAAACCAATTCCCTTTTTCCAAATTCATCATACCCATCTTTTATAACTTCAAATGCGCCACCACTACAAAAATTTGCGCTAGCTAATTAAAAAAGATATCATATTTTGGAGGAGTGGGGTGGGGGGCAGTGTAACGCAGGTGTTAAATCCTCAACAGTGATTTGCAATATAAATTTGAAGACATGGATTCTTTGAACTTCAAATGGGCTCATATGCGCCATAATTGTTTTTGAAAATTTTGAAAATTGTCCAAGATATAGAGGTAACAAAATCTTACGAAGTGATGACCATCAAAATAAAAAGCTTGCAATCCGCATTGATGAAGGTAGATTCCTATAGGGTTTCACATGCGTTATCAATTTTTTTTGAAAATTTTTAAAATTTCCTAAGATATAGAGGTAACATCATGTTACGAAGTAATGACCAACCAAATTAAAAGCTTGCAATCCGCATTGATGAAAGGAGTTTTCTTTGGGGATTCAAATGCGCTCATATGCGCCACAAAGAAAAAATTTATCGCAACATTGATAACCGAGATATCAACGATCAAAATGGGGGAGGGGGGCTGGCGTCATTGTTCAAAACTAATTCCTTTTTTCCAAATTCATCATACCTATCTTTTATAACTTCAAATGCGCTCAAATGCGCCAGCACTACAAAAATTTGCGCTAGCTAATTAAAAAAGATAGCATATTTTGGAGGAGTGGGGTGGGGGGCTCAATTAACACCTGCTACCGGTAAACTACCCGATGATATTTCCACATAACCTAAATTACAATATAAAAATTTAAAATGAGCTTTACAGAGAGAATTTCAAATGAGCTCATATGCGCCACTTTCGAAATTAACAAAAAACCATAAACAACCCCCTCATTTTCAATTGTTATCGATCCACCACCCGATGATATCACCGAATAATTTAATTGCAAAATAATAATGTTCAATGATCTCTTCGTATAGGATTTCATATGCGTTCATATGCACCACCTTCAAAATTAACAAGAAACCATAATCAACCCTCTAATTACCGATTATTACGAGACACTATCCGATGATATCCCCAAATAAATTAAATTTCAGGATACAAATTTATCCTGCCCCTCATTATCACTTGTTACGATTCACTATCCGATATCTCCAAATAAATTAAATTTCAGTATAAAAATATAAAATTCTCCCTACGTCTAGGATTTCAAATGCGCTCATATGCGCCACTCTCAAAATTGATAAAAACCCATAATCAACCCCCCGATTACCACAAGTTACGATCCACTTTCAGATCATGTCTCCAAATAGATAAAATTGCAGTATACAAATTTATTATTGTCTCTTCGTATATAATTTAAAATGTGCTTATATGCGCCACTTTCGAAATTGACAAAAAACCATAAACATCCCCCTCGTTACCACTTGCTACGATCCACTATCCGATTTTCCCAAATAAATTAAATTGCAGTATAAAAATATAAAATTGTCTCTTTGGATAGGATTTCAAATGCACTCATATGCGCCACTTTCAAAATTGACAAGAAACCATGTTCATCTCCCTCATTAGCACTTGCTACGATTCACTATCCGATATCTTCAAAGAACTTAAATTGCAGTATAAAAATATAAAATTGTATCTTTGGATAGGATTTTAAATGCGCTCATATGCAATTTAAGTTATTTGGAGACATTATTGAATAGTGGATCGTAGCCAGTTGTTAATGAGGGGGTTTATTATGGTTTTTGTCAATTTCGAAAGTGGCGCATATGAGTGCATTTTAAATTCTATACGAAGAGATCATTACAAACTTCTATTTTGCAATTAAAGTTATTTGGAGATATCATCGGGTGGTGGATCGATAACAATTAAAAATGAGGGGGTTGATTATGTTTTTTTATCGATGTCAAAAATGACGCATATGAGCGCATTTGAAATCCTATCAGAAGAGACAATTTGATATTTTTATACTGTAATTCAATTTATTTGGAGACATCATTGAATAGTGGATCGTAGCAAGTGGTAATGAGGGGTTGATTATGGTTTTTTGTCAATTTTGAGAGTGGTACATATGAGCGAATTGAAATCTTAAATGAAGATATCTTTATAAATTTTTATACTGCCATTTAAGTTATTTGGAGATATTATCGGATACTGGATCGTAACAAGTACTAATGAGGGGGTTAATTATGTTTTTTTTTTCAATTTCGAAAGTGGCGCATATGAGCATATTTTAAATTCTATACGAAGAGACAATAATAAATTTGTCTACTGCAATCTTATTTATTTAGAGACATCATCGAAAAGTGGATCGTAACAAGTGGTAGTGAGGGGGCTGATTATGGTTTTTTGTCAATTTTCAAAGTGGCACATTTGAGCGCATATGAAAACGAATCCGGAGAGTTCACTATGAATTTTTATACTGCAATTTAAGTATTTTTGAGACATCATTGAATAGTGGATCGTAGCAAGTGGTAATGAGGGGGTTCTTTATGGTTTTTTGTCAATTTTGAGAGTGGCGCATGTGAGCGCATTTGAAATCCTATACGAAGAGACAATTTTATATTTTTATACTACAATTTAATTTATTTAGAAATATCGGGTAGTGAATCGTAACGAGTGGTAATGATGGGGATGATAAATTTGTATACTACAATTTTATTTATTTGGAGATATCATCGGGTGGTGGATCATAAGAAGTGGTTGTGTGGGGGTTGATTATAGTTTTTTTTTTAATTTTGAAGGTGGCGCATATGAACGCATATGAAATCCTATACGAAGAGATCATTAAACATTATAATTTTGCAATTAAAGTTATTTGATAATATCATCGGGTGGTGGATCGATAGCAATTGAAAATAAGGGGGTTGTTTATGTTTTTTGTCAATTTTGAAGGTGGCGCATATGAGCGCATTTGTAATTCTGTCTGAAGAGATCATTATAATTTTTTATATTGCAATTTAGGTTATGTGGAGATATCATCGAGTAGTTTATCGATAGCAAGTATTAATCGAGGGTTTTATTATTGTTTCTGTTAGTTTTGAAAGTGGCGCATATGAGCGCATTTGAAACCCCATAGAAAACTCCCTTTATCAATGCGGATAGCAAGCTTTTTATTTTTTGGTCATCATTTCGTAAAATTTTGTTACCTCTATATCTTGGGCAATTTTCAAAATTTTCAAGAAAAAATTATGGCGCATATGAAGTTCAAAGAATCCATGTCTTCAACTTTATATTGTAAATCACTGTGGAGGATTTAACACCTGTGTTACACTGCCCCCCCCCTCAAAAATATGATATCTTTGTCAATTAACTAGCGAAAATTTTTTTAGTGGTAGCGCATTTGAGCGCATTTGAAGTTATGAAAAATTGGTATGATGAATTTGAAAAAAGGCAAATAGTTTAGAAAAATGACGCAAGCCCCCCCATTTTGATCGTTCCTATCTCGGTTATCAATGTGGCGCAAAATTTTTTCTTTATGGCGCATATGAGCGCATTTGAATCCTCATAGAAAACTCTCTTCATCAATGCGGATTGCAAACTTTTAATTTCGTTGGTCATCACTTCGTAGCATTATGTTACCTCTATATCTTAGGCAATTTTAAAGAGTTTAAAAAAAAATTGATGGCGCATATGAGCGCATTTGAAACCCCATAGGAAGCTCCCTTCATTAATGCGGATTGCAAACTTTTAATTTGGTTGGTCATCACTTCGTAAAATTTTGTTACCTCCATATCTTGGGAAATTTTCGAAATTTCAAAAAAAAAAGTGGCGCATATGAGCGCATTTGAAGTCGAACGAATCTATGTCCTCAACTTTATATTGCACATCACTGTTGAGGATTAAACACCTGCGTTACACTGGCCTCCCCTCCAAATTTGATATCTTTGTTAATTAGCTAGCGCAAGATTTTTTAATGGTGGCGCATTTGAGCGCATTTAGAAAAATGACGCCAGTCCCCCCCACCCCATTTCGATCGTAACTCGGTTATCAATGTGGCGCAAAAATTTTTCTCTATGGCGCATATGAGCGCATTTGGGGCGCAATTCAGTGGGCTATAGAAAACTCAAAAATTAAGAGTGGGGAGGGGGGAGGGCCTGTGTAATTGACCTTACTCTTCAGGAATCCGAGAGTGAAGCTGAAACTACAGCGATAGAAAGTACCTCGAGGTAATCAACTTAAAATGATTTGCTGAAGACTCCCAGAGATCCTATTTCTAATAATGACCAAAAAATGTGATAGGTTCAAACTATTTTTATAGACAAATGCACATTTTAACCATTTTTTCATGCATATGATTGATTTTTTTGCGAAATTAGTTTGAAATGGCGTGCCAAAGACAGCCTGCTGACATATTTTTCGTAGTGACCAAAAAGTGTTAATTATTTAAACAATTTTTATAATAAGATGCACATTTTGACCATTTTTGCATTAATACATTTGATTTTTTCTGGGAATAAATTCCAAATGTCTTTCAAAAGAATCCTTAATGTCAACTTTTTTATAATGATCTGATATGCGCCACTGGAAGTTGCTCAATCGGAATTTGCATATCATGTGGCCATGAAAAGGGACACTTTTAGGTAGTCATTCGTGCTTTAGTAAGTTAGAATCGAGCTTAGCCATTGGGAATTGTCATAGTTTTAGCTATTTTTGACAGAGGTTACATCTTCCTAGATTTTAATTTTTATAACTTGATATCAAAGGGTCTGAATAGAGCAGAAGCTGATGCAGAACCTCTAGGTTCATCAATTGACTTCAGGCATTCTGCTATTATTATATCTGGTTTTTCTGAAGGTCTTATTGTTTTCTTCTTGCTACTGTTCTGAATACTAACCAATTGGTAGCTCAAAAGATTGAGTATGATTTCCGTGAATAAGCAGCTTATGTATTGATGGTGACATTTTATACCCAGGATAAAGATTTATGCAAGGCTGGGCGGTTTCCAAAAGTAAGTCTTGAATTTTATACAATTAACTGTTTTTCTGCACGCTATAACTTAAAAACATATCGTGGAATCTGATGATTAGATCGTAATCCAATTCGGTTATTTTAGCAACCAGTGTAGTTTTCCTCACAAAGGAACAGGCAACATTTTCAGTATTTGTTGTTCCATTAACCTGCTTCATCACATCAATTGTGAAAGCTAATTTGGATCTTAATTGTGTATTATATAAATACGTTCTAGTCTGGATTGTTTCATTTTTTTTCTTCCTTTTTTCCTGTCAAAACTTTAAAACATCCATATCGTAGGGTGAAAGTAACAAACATTTCAGAACACGAATCCAGGCATGGAACATCGACAGACCAAATTTATAGTGTACCTCATTGCACGGCATTTTAGCTACATATGGGAAGTTGTTAACATATTTTATTACAACTCCACGAATATTGCAGACAGGAGATGTTTTCTGTCCAGTGAAAATATTACACAAATTTCAATCTAGCATCGTACACCGCAAGTCAAAACTGATAACAAACTTATTCCACTGACATCAATGGAACAGGTATGAACCTCTTCCAGAAGCTTCATGAGATAGATGTACTCTTTCTGAACAAGAAAATCGGTTTCTTTAGGGAAATTAAATTTAATCGTTTTACAGATATGGACAGATGAAGGTGTTTTGTTCGTACACATAATCTCGCCATCTGAATTTAGTTGAAGAGTGACGCAGAAAAACAAAAAGAAAGATTTATCCGCGAAAAGACTCTGGTCGTAGTTCATGTTTTATTCACTTTTAGAATTACTGTTATCAGATTCACCCTTTGCATCCATATCACCACTCTTCTTCGACCTCTTTGCCATGTCATCAGATGCGCAGAAGCACCGTCCATACCCCACGTCCCAAAAAGTACCAGTTCTTTACCAATAAGATTAGCTAGATCTTTTTCCATTCGTATCAAGGTTCGCTTAACTGTATGATCCAATAAATCTTTGAAATAGACTTGGTTCTATTTTCTATATTTCTATATGCTCACCGTTTCCTGGATAAAATGCTTTTGTTGCTTCGGATGTATTTATATACGAAGGATATAAATCGTTGCCACGTATTTATTGGTTGTACGTTATTAGATTTTCGTAATTCCTCTTCGATAAATCTTCCTTGCTATAATTTGAAGAAAGTTCTTGGACGCGCCTTTTCTTCGTCTTTTCGGATCCATCTTTAAATGATAATCGTGGTGTTCCCCTTTTTAGAACTTCAATCAAACATTTTGTTCAGATTGGTCGGCAAAAAGAAGGTACCTTGAACTCTACTCTTAACAATTTAGCATGATCTTGAACAAAGAGATATTTGCATCTTACTGACACTTTTTATTTTTCTATCATATAAAGGCATCATAGAGTAAACGAATTTTGTTCTTATAACTGTTAACTGACATTCATCAAAAGAGGACGTATCCTTAATATCATCCAAAGTCAGAAATCTGCTTTTTACATTCTCATCATAATGAGAAGGTATTGGTTTTACATAAATTTTCACTTTGTCGGTTTTCATCTAATCTCCACGTTTTGCGAGCATTCTATATACGGTTATTCATAGTACTCAGAAACTCAAACAATTTTCTATGTCTTTTCCTATAAAAAGAAAATTATCAGAGTTAGAAAATTTTCAAAATCCCAAAAAACAAACTAAAATAAACATTTTAAGCCAAACAACGCATAATATGAAAAAAGTCAAGAAGTGATAAACGTTTATTTCTGAAAGCCCTACAAGATTATTATAACAACTTCTTTAATTTGGTCCAAAATTTGAAAATTTAATCGCAGTAAAAATAATGAAAAATCAAAAAATTCCATTTTTCGGCCAAACTATGTAAGATACGAATAAAAGCAATAAGCTAAAATATCGCGCTCTAGAAAAAAATACAAATTTGTTATAAATCACTTTTCGATAGGACGCGTACTTTTTGTTTTTAGTTGTAAAAAATAACATTAAAAACAAAATAATAAAAAATTTTTGGACTAACGACACAAGCTACGAAAAAAATGAGACATAACTTATTTATCCAAAAGAGAACTATAATTTTGAATAGGACATGTAGTTTTTGCTTTAGTCGTAAAAGATAACATTCAAAATAAAAATATTATTTTTTTTTTTAAAACGGCACAAGGTACAAACTAAAATTCACATGCATTATATTTGATATAATAATGTTGGGTGTAATGTAAAAAAATTGACATTTTAGACTATATCGAGTGCGAAGCATGAGATACGTGATAAGAATGTGTTCCTTTAAGCCGAAAGAGCTTTAACAAAAGAGAGTTTACAATCACAAAATTACAGCTGTCGATTCGTTGACATTTGATTTCAAAAGCTCTGTGCACGAATGCGCGAGAAATGCAAAGAGCAACAAGTGATGATTTTGTATTCTGTACTCCATATTAAAAAATACTTAGACGGTTTTTCTCAATATTTTTGTTGAAATACGCAGTCTATTTATGAACGTCTTCCTTAAAACAAAATAAAACAAATGAAGCAAACAAAATGAGGAACGACTCGAAATTGAGGCAGTAACTTCTAGTCGGTGTTGTTTATTTTTTCTGCTTAGTTTTATGAACGTCTTTTATAAAACCAAATAAAAAAATGCAAATAGAAACAAACAAATCAAACTAAAACAATTTTGTTTGTATGGCTCTACGAAGTGAGAGTTAAGAATTCAGATCTGCGAAACTAATACTTGCGAGAATCACAAGTAATAGTTCTCAAAATTCAGAATTTATGTATTCTGTTAAAAATTAATTTCTTTTGGTTAAAAATTAATTTATTGGATCACAAACTAGTTTGCTCATCAAAAATTTATTTTTTCAATTAAAAACTTGAATAATCTATGTTTTTTGAAAATTTATCTTTTCGGATAGACAATTTGATTTTCTTGGTTAAAAATGCATCGGTTTGGTAGAAAATTTAACTATTTTGGCTGAAATTTATATATTTTAATGCATCACCTTGTAGGATTTTAATATAAAATTTGTTGCACCAAAATTTAAACGATCTGCGCCTCGGGCAGATTTAGCGCTGGAAGAGATATTTTAGTTTTCTAAACCTCTAACTAAATTAAACTGAACGCAGGTAATTTCTAATCTCGTTTTTGCGATGAACTATTTCAATACAAGTGCATCTTTGCTAATTAAATTCTAAAATAAATGAATATTTTTTGCTTTTTCATCAAATTTTTTTCTAGCCTTATTTGTTATGAATATTCAAAGTATCCACTATTTAGACAAGAGCTCATGTTTGGAATTTTTCGTCAAAGAGAAAGCACAGATCGTAAATTTAACTATTCTTTTATTAAAGTAATTAACATAAATGGTAATCCTGATTTAACGTAATTAATCAAATAATCTTTATTTGTATTTTCCTGACCTGTCTCAGGTCAGTAAGTGTCTTAAGAATAGATCACTTGATTGTAAACTATGGCATTATCTTCATGGACCAAATGTCACGTTAAACACTGACTATTGCTAAAATATAAAATAATCTTATTTCACCACGTGGATCTTTGCCACAATTATAAAATTTTCATTTGCTCGTTCTGAGATGCTCAGGATTAGTTAAAGATCTGTTCCGAAGGCACAAAAATCGCTTTTAAAGAAATGTTTACTTTTCAGCCCATACGGCAAGATAGATCTCCATTGTGATGCTGTGGCAAACCTGCCTTGAAAGGAAGGGAGCTCAAAATACTCCGTTTTTATACTAACTAATCTCTCTCTTTCTCTTTCTTCACACTTGAAAATTTTTGAAAAGCAAAGGAGAAGATTGATCTTCCAACCTTTCTCACTCCTTTTCGCCATCCCATGCTTGCGTACGATTTTTGAAAATCTTTTTTCAAAACTGGGAATTTTGGAAATAAAATTACAATTGTGAATTTCAGCAGATTTTCTTCTTTTAATGGCATTCTTCTCAGTCAGAATTAAAATGATTTTTTTAAACCCCGTTTCATGTAAAGAATTTTCTTTTCCTATTCAAATTATAATTATTTACTGATATTCGCTGTTCCGAATCAATATGATATTCATGATACTATAATAATTATATGATTAATATTCTGTTCCATCTAAAAAATTAAATTTTCCAAGACAAAATTGTAATTCTTTACGAAATTTCCAGTGCTGAAATAAAAATTTTAATTCCTAGTGCAAATTCCCACTTCGACGAGAAAAAGTACTGTAGTAATAATACTGATCAATATAGCGCTTATTTAAGAATGTGTTAAGGATGAAAAATCATATTCTTAAAAATGCTAAATTTTTCCCTTTCTTTATTTAATTCTTATTACAAAAATAAAAGAATTGAAAAATTCAAACTAGCCATTTTTTTAAAACTTAAATGCTGAACGTTTCTCAAAATCTAAGAACGTTGACCTGTTAGATATGTGCAAAAAAACGAATTGCCTGATCAGAATAAAACTTTTATGATTTCTCATTGATGAAATATTTGTTTTTTTTTCCGTAGAAAAAGTATTTTTGGCCTAAATGAAAATTATGATTATTTATTTACTTAGCACTCGTAGAGTGTTCCTTAATAAACAGTTATTTCTTCCATTTTTATTCTACTTTGCATTGAAAATAATAATAAATTTTAGCTTTTAATTTAATTTAAAATTAAATTAATGTTGTTCCGAAAAGTCACCTTCAATTATTATTTTAAAATTCCTTGAGATTGGGCGCGTCTTGCCTGAGGGAACTTCCTGGATTTCTTCTGGGGTCATCGCTTCAACTCTGCCACTGTGCATGTTTATTTTTGCTCGCCTTTGATTGCCGTTTACTCCTGTTGTATATAATCCACGAAGAATTGTATTATTTCTCTCCAATATTGCCAATATGTCACCATTATTCGCTAATAATACAGTTACTTCTTCGGATGGCATAGACATTATTTTTGTTTTTACTCCTCTTAGTTCAATTGATGTATTCCGGGGAAAAGTGTATTTTTGAATGGTGAATTGCTGCAACGGATTCGTATGAGGAATAAGCCGAACAGATGCATCTTCATAATATCTCATTCCAGCCAGGCTTGTAGGAATACGAATGGCAATAGGAGACCTGGAACTGGCAGGAAGAGTGGATTCAGTAGTAGAAGAAGACCTGATCATACAGTCAGTCGAAGATATAGACTCGGAACGAAGAGAAGACTGGGCAGGAGGAGTAGACCTGGCCGGAGGTTTCGAAGAATGATGGCGAATAGGGGCGCCATTCGGTAAACAATCGAACTGTAAGCTCAGCTCTGCAACAAGAAAGAGAGGATTACATTTTCCTAGTGTAATCTTTTCTGTTATATGTTGCCGGAGGATCTTTAGTTACTGAATAAAGGGGACGAAATATTGATAAAAAATAGTCTAGTCTCGAGAAAATTAAGTTTTATTTTTAAGGTTAAAATTTCTTGGGTTCTGAGAAAGGTTTAAAAATCGTGACAAAAATTAGATTACTCATTTTATTTAATAGTGCCACTTCTCCGGAATGTTGAGTTGATGAACGTAGAGAAGAAAAAATGTTATTGAAAAAACTGATTCATTTCCGAGAAAAGCAAAAAAAAAAGTACCACAACTTCGCAGACGATTTTTCGCTTTACGGTAGTGCTAAATAATGAAATTTACATTGTTTCTATTTGAACTATAGGGTATGAAATTAAGTATGTCTTTCGTTAATATATTTTAAAATATTTTGATCACATACATTCTTTATTTTAATATGTATGAAAATGTAACTTTAAGGTATTGCTACCATAAAAAATACAATTTTCGAAATAGTACGTATTGTTAATTTGTTATTTTCCAGTGATTTTCATTTTTTTTGGATACCAATAGACAGATGTGGCGCATGGAACTAAGGCGACAACGAACACATCATCGTGCCTACAGGATACAGAGAGACATACAGACAGACACATATACACCTTGGTATCAGGTATTGTTGGATCGGGAATTTAGTTGGTAAAATAATAAAAATTTAAATAAAAAATGTGTCCTTTTCTTTTTTTTAAATTATGGACAAGTGTCGTTTTTTCGATGACACATTTTGCATCACTTCACCTTAGTCCGAAATACTTTGTGCAGTCTGGATTTATCGCATAATTTAAAGTTTATCCCCTATTCCCTTATTATATTTTTCATTAAAAAAAACTTTTGGTTTGTTAAAACTGTTATTATTTGTTTAAAGATTCAAAAATTTGTTTGAAAATTAACCTTTCTTTTGAAAATTTAAAAATTGAGTTTAATATTTTTTCTTTCTTAACGTAAAAACCTTTAATGGTTAACGATTCAACTCTCTTATTAAAAACTAATATTTTCTGGCTTCAACTTCAACTACTTTTTGGAAAGTTTCTCTTTTTTGCTTAGAGCTTCAATAATCTGGTAAAGAAATCATCTATTTAACCATGGGAAATCTGTTATCAAGAGAGCTTTGAAAATATGTTTTTGGCTTCTTCTTGTAAGTTGGCGCTCAACAGACAAAACGTGTATAGTCTCAAATTTAAATGATTCTAGAATTACCCAGAATATAAAATATTAAACCTAATACAGTGAAACTCTTCTATTGCACCGGTTTTGAGGCTGACGATAGGTGAGAACTAACTCATTATAGCCCGCTCCGCTTTTGTTTGTTCACGCCTACAGGGGCGCGGCATCAATTCTCGGAAGTGCTATAGAAGGGAGGGCTATTAAAGAGTTTCAATATATTTAAGAAAATTGAAGTTATGTAAAATTATACTAGGCTTGTTCTCATTTGAACAGTGTAATTTTTTGATAAACTGAAAATTAGGGGCCAAATTTTTTAATTTGTTTTGCTACAACTAAAACTTACGACTATCGAAAAAATAAATGTTGTGCTAAAAAGATCAAAATTTACATAGGCTTCAGATTAAAGTGAAATTTCGAAAACTTGATGTTCTCAAAAAATTTGTATTATTTTCTAAAATCCAAACTTGTATTGAAATTGGTTAGATAATAGTAACCTTTTTCCTTTAGAAAAAATTTTGTAAGAACAAAAGTTATCAGACTAAAATCAATAACGTCAAAGTAAAAAAAAACATTTCAGGCCGAAAAACAAATTTACTTTTGGTCTTGCACATAGAATTTTTTCCTATACATTTCTTTACGTTTCATAATCAAAATGCAGAAAAATTCTGTATGGAACATACTGCTTCAAATTTCTTTCCATTTTAATGCGCTTTTTTTCACAGAAATCACTGCAACTCTATCAAATCTTACGGAACTTATCAAATATAATGAAAACGTAATTTGTGCACGACACCTAGGAATGTACCATATTTACACACATTCGAAAACCCCCAAGAATAAATTCAGATGAAATTTGTACTCATTACGGACTATTTCAAATAAGTTTTCAAATAAAATAACCTTTGAAACAAAATTTATATTGAATTGCACAAATTCTGGGTTTCGTATAAATTAGAAAAGGAACCTACAATTATTGATAAATTATGTTATTATATTCACCAATAGAATTGAGAATAAACGTCAAAGATATAACGAGAGTAGATAGCATCATTTCTTCAAATTGAAGAATAAACTGGTTAATTATGAAGAATTCAATTCACGATTTAACTGATGACTATTCAAAGTTCTCCTATAATTTCTGAATTATATTACATTCGTTATCTGCACGATTATAGGCTTCAAGATTGTACTTATCATATATTTACTTTTCATAAAATTTAGTTAACACTTATGTAACAGTTTATATAAACTTTAACGCTTTAACGAAGTCCGTCCTTTTTATTTTACAATGCGATGATTTGATAATGTTCGGTTTTCTTTTGTGTGTTTTTTTTATAAATTGGGATTCAAACTGTTTCCAAAATTCTAGTTCTATGTCAAAAATACTTTTTTTGAAGCCATATTATAATTATTTACGGAAATTTTATTTTTAAATATAAAAATCAGAATTCTTCATGGAAATTCCCTGTTGCAAGTCAGGATTATATTCTGTTAATTATATTTTTAATTTTCAGTTTCATGTCAAAAATTATCTGCTCTAAGACAAAAGGCTCTAAAGACAATTTCCTGACCTAAAGTAAAAATTATAATTCTTTACGATATTCCTTGCTTAAAAGTCAAAATTGATTCAAAATTATTCTTTTCAAACATTACTAGTTCTAGTTAAGAGAAAGTGTAATTCTTTGAGTGAGTTTTCCTGTATATTTTTTTCGTATATTCCCTGTTCCAATTTATAATAATAATTTTTTTAGGGATTTCAGGTTTTTCTTCTTTTTTACGTGATATAATTTTTATTTCATGCAAAGAAAAATATTTAAATTAATATTAAAATCTGCAATGAACAAAGAATAATACAAATCACTAATGGGGTAAAAAATGTATGCTCAGCGAC
>NC_046657.1:20338252-20350525 GCF_010883055.1 Belonocnema kinseyi | reverse complement strand
ATGTCATTTAAAAGTATTATTATTTATACGAAAAAGATACACGCAAAGTAATTTATAGTGATTCAAGACAAAATGCTTTAGTTATATAATGAAAATCCAAAATTGTATAATTGACTATTAAATTGGAATATTCAGCTAATTATAAATATTGAATGTGAATTATTTACTTTGATTCTTTTCTCGATGAATCCAGGCTAGTAGGCTGAAAAAACCTTTTTTTCAAATAGCGGATTATGATAGTGGGCAAAAGTTGTGTTTTGCCAGAACTTAGAAGCCCTCCAAATTTTAATCTCATTAGACTAAATATATTGTTCTGTGAAAACTCTTCAGTGTTCCGTTTTTAAACAATACCAATGAAGGTTGAAAATCCATTCAAAATCAGTAATTTCAGTCCTCTTATTGTTAATTTGTGCCGTAGTGATAACACATTACAGTTCTTATTCAGTTATTAATAAATATGGCTTTGAAAAAAGAAGAAAGAGGAAAGAGTAAACTATTTAAAAATGCCTTTTCATGAATAGTTGGGCGTATGCCTTCAAAATCAGCAGTAGAAGCTAACACGTTGATTTACTCAGCTTTTACATTTATCACAAGAAGCACATAAATCACTCGCTTGAAGTCTTATCTACAAGAAATATGCAGATGCTAAGAACTGTTCAAGATTTATTGAAAAAAGTTGGTCATTAAGAAGAAAAGTAGAAGATTTCAAGGCACCTCCGAAGACATTTTTCGACATTGCTGCATGCAAGTAAGCTGATTTAAATAATTGCAGATGCACAATAGATAAGAAAGTATCCATACTCAAACAGGCTTTCCTTTTTTATCAGAGTGCTCCAAAATTGGGGAAAATTGCTTTAGTAGATGTTCCTAAAACACACAAAATAAACAGCAAAAAAGAATAAGCAGATATTAGTCTGACAAAATAAGACTTGTAATTTCTTGATTATAATATTGAGGCCTCATGTTCTTCCTCTGTATAAGAGGGTAAAAGTTTTATCACAATGACAAAGAATAAAAAGGATCTTTTCTAATCTATTTGGGATTCATTGCAAAGAAACTTTTCTCGTGTCCAAAATATTTGGTGTCAGCTCTCATTCTCCGGCAATTATCTTATTATCAGCATTAAAAGATGCAAATATTCTTGAAACTTCCTTAATTATAGATAAACCAAAATCAGAAGAGAATGAAACAAAGTCCAAAAAGATCTGACAGAAGCAACAAGGTAAGAAATAGCCACCTCTAGGTCTCTACTTTGATGGGTTAAAGGATAAAATTCTAACTGGCGTTCAAAACTAAAAGATGTTCTATTGTAAAATTTGAATTGAGGAGCATATTTCTGTTGTCGAAAACCCCAAATCTTCATATTTAGGTCATGCGAATTCAAAATCTGGAAGCGCAGAAGACATTTTTAAATGCTTATTCGATTTTGGGTAAAATGAAATTAACGTAGGATGGAGTAAACTTCTTGTTTTTGGATCAGACGTCACTGTTGTTAACACGGGATGGAAAGGTGGTGTCATTCGTAAAATTGAAGAAAAACTTGATAGATGCCTTCAGTGGATCATGTGCCTACTTAATTTAAATAAACTTCCATTGTGAAACCTTTTCCACCACGTAGATAGAGTAAGAACTGGTTGCAAATGATGTTCGGTATTTTTTGGGAAGGAGTGTGCCAATTTTGGGCCCAATTTGTCCATCTCAGAAAAGCTTGTTATCCCATATTTTTTGGTATGCTAATAAAAAATGTGTTCTTACTTTTTTGTTAATTGCGTAGTTTCAGAAGTTATTTGTGGCTACTCTTGTTGATGTAAAAACAGACTTAGGATAGTGGGATGTTGTGAACATGTCATGGCAGTGATATAGTATGTAGGACATGCACAATATAAATAAATAATAAAAATACTCATTAAAAATCTATCGCTGGTACAAGTTCTGCAAGATTATTCTGATGAAGACGAATAATAAAAAATAGGAGGTGTTAGATTCAGCATCTATAATTACTTTATCACTTCTTAATAAATGCAAATATTCGATGACAGTACTGTTTATTTATCGTGTAACAAACGCATAATAATAGAGACTAAAACCAGAATCCTAAATGACATTGGCGCCCAGCTCTCAAACGCTATAAAATCTGTTAACTGCTTTTATGGTCCAATTATTTTAGATCCAGGCCCCTCTCAATCATGCACGATTAAATACTTTCGCAAATAGGATAATGAGAAAATATATCTCGATGTCAAAACCATCCTCTGAGCTTAAAATTTTTGTGGAAATCATAATCAGGGTCTATTTTCCGATGTGGTTTCACATAACACTTGCTCAGTCAAAGACGGTGCAAGTTATCTTTTCAAAACTATCTAAAAATCCACGTACTTACAAAAAATTATTTGAAATTGGTTAATGATAACATTACGCGGAATGCTTTTTTCGCTTCCCTAGAGAAAGTGCACCTCAGAAAGTTAACGGATGATGTATTGCGCATCTTCAAGATTCATAAGCTTAATTTCAAAACTAAAGATTACGTCGATATGATTATAATGGTCAAAATATAGAATTACATGCCCTCTAGTGCTTCATCTGTCAATAAATGATCTTAAGGAAAGGCATTCTAATTTTGCAGATTCTAAACCAGGCAGTGGGATGCACGGTCATACTCTCCAAGACAGCTCCTGAAAAAGTAGGCCGAAGTCCTTCAAGAGACGGTTACTTTAGGTCTGTTTTAGAATCAAGGGCAAGAAATCTAAAATTTGAAAGCAAAAAACAGTTCATACAGTTTACATAGTGCTACAGTATGATTGGTTGGATGGGTGGAATAATGGGAGGAACCGATTGTACATTTAACTCCACGTGATCGGGTCTGGGTCACTATGAAGTGAGCAAAACAACGCACAATTGAAATGAGAATATGAATCGTTGAATAGTTCTTCATTAGAATTAATAGTATAACACAAAATTTTTAAAGTTGTTTGCTTAATCATTCACGAATATACATTTTTAGCTAGTTTTCTCGTTTCCCTTACTTCATTTTTCAAGGCCACATTTATAACTAAAAGAATGAGGAGTGTAATGTGTTAGAATTATCGCACTAATTAACGATACAAATATAAAAATTAACGATGTAGAATTCATTATTAAATTTTACATTATATTATTATTACTGGCTAGAAACGCAACTTTTAGGAGTTTTGAAAGAATGGAAGGTATTGTCCAATCAGGTTGAAATCTTAAAGGCTTATTAATTTTGAAAAAACTCAACTCATGCCCACTATTAGAATCCGCTTCTAAAATAAAAGGTTTTTTGGTTCCACTCTAGGATTCACGTCTCGCTACCCTACAGGACAGTCGGTACGAATATAGAATTATTTATTTCCCTTTAGCTTCACCTTATGTTTTTATGTCTGATAATTGGCTATGCTCTACCGATTACCTTCTTACACTTGTTTATACGTGTATCTAACTCCCTATTTATCTTTCCGTCAATAGTTTATATCAACTTGTTCAATTATCTCATCATTTTGGACGATGTTGCATATTAGATTTTCACTTTTCCTTCAAACACCATAAATTTCGTTTAACTTAAGTTAATTTTCTTGCTCACTTGTGCCATGCTTCCATTCAGTTTGTTAAATATTTTTTGCAAGTCTTCGATTGACTCTACCATAACAAACTTATCACCTGCGTTCACTTCTATCTATTTTTTTCTAAATAAACACATGCGCCACAAACTTTGTGCCTTAGTCTCAAACTTTTTTCTGTGATCTGTCTTAAGCTAAATACTTGATCCGTATGATCTTACTGGCATACATCCACTTTGGACACTAGGCTGGGGCGGAAAACCAACATTGTGCGTACAGGAAACGCCTAAATGCAGAAAAGTAGCCCAGTCCAATCCGAAACTCAGCGCACTTTGAAATTTTGAAATCGGATAATATCTTCAGTCTGTTCTTTGAGGGTTAAATCTCGAAATTTCACTAAAAACACTAAAATTTAAGGTTTTGCAAAAATGGGGTCAAAATCGATACCGATGCCTTTTAAGGGTGACTTTACGATGAAAAGTCATCAGAGGGTACTTAGAGGTCGGTACCGAGTCGCCAAACTCACCCCATGTCAATCCTCATGGAGGAGGAAATGGCTCAAAATTGCGTATTTTCGAGTAAACGCTTAAAGAATTGTGCGGTTCCTGGGTCATGTCTGTCTACGTGCACACGAGCGTCTGTGCATCCTCTACACTGAAGCTGGACCCCCCTGGTCGCCTGTCTCCTCCCCCCCTTCCTCTGGGTGAGGGTTGTCGTGACTTGTCAGAACTTGTCAATAGCTCGTACTGTCGGCTCACGCCTAATGTTCGTTCACTCGCAGGTGCTAGTTGACGTTGTCTTTATAGTTTCTTCTTCTCATTGTTTCGTCGTTGTAGAGATTCTGGTGTTAGAGTGTTTTAGAGTCTTAGATGCTAGTGTTAGAGATTGTGATTCTTCGGTAGAGATTTTGGTTCTGCTTGCACTCCCCTCTTTGGTTTGTATGCCACAGCATGTCGAAATTCGCAAAGAGAGACTTTGTGCAGTGTCCTATACTTGGTCCTCCAAAAGATTTTGGTCCGAACGTTTTTCCAACGAGGGCTGACGTTCTGCGATGTTGTCAGGGGGTTCGAAGGCAAAGGGCTGTCTTTCAGGAAAAGACAAGGAGCCTTCGTTCGGAGACATTGCCGAGGAAGTTCGTTCCAAACTAATAGTTATTTGGGAATATGCTTCTATCCCAACGGTCTCAGAGCTGCGCATTAAGGAATGTCTCACAAATCTTCATAAAAAATACACTATGTTGAAAAATTCATTGAAGATTAAAACAATTTCTCAAAGTAATAAGGATGTGAAAATCGCCGCCTTCAAAGAATACTGCTCTGAATTATTTAACATAGGCGCTTTTAAGTGCGTTGACTTGTCTAGATGCTCCTGTCCCAAGGAAAAGAAGATTCCAGCCGTAGAGCATGCCTTCTATCTTGAGCAAAGAGGTAAAAGACTCATGGGAATCGCCAGCGTAGATGTCTCTGAAACAAAAAGAATACATAAGAGAGCAGAACGTAATGCAAAAAAAGGCAGACTTGAACGGGGAGAGGGTGGAGAAAGCTTTCCTACTGCATCAGCCTCTACATCTTCTTCTCCGATTGATATGGATGTAGATTTATAATTCCTTCTTTGAGGAAGGTGAAGGTGATAATCCTCCTCCTGAAATTAAGGTAAAGGTTGATGCTTCTACCGACGATGACGATTTTCACGACATACCACGCAGACTTGTGCAGGGAAAATCATCGCAGGCCAGACTTGACTTATCTGGTATAAGTGAATATACTTGGTATAAGTGATATGGTATAAGTGAACGGGCTGTGGCACATTTAAGCTCGTTTGTACTCCTCGCTACCAATCGAGCAGGTACGATCTCCCCGGATATTTCTCAAAAAGTACCTGAGTGTCTAATCATAGATAAAAGTAAGATAAGGCGCGTGAAAATTAAAATGGACTCCAAGTTGAAGGAGGAATCACACCATGAGGATTCTATTCGTGGCTTATACTTTGATAGTCGGAAAGACGAAACATTCACAGCCTCCGGATTTATTAATGAGGAACACATATCTTTGGTGGCCGAACCAGGTTCTAAATACGTAGGCCATGTCGTCACACCATCGAGCCATGTTCAAGATGAGTGTGATTATATTTATAATTACGTAACAACAGAACTGAATAGAAGCTTCGATGTTGTAAAGTTTAAACAAGTTGAGTGTGACTTACCTGAGATTGAGGCCACTGATCTCAAATCAGATCAAAGGAATCTTTATGAGATATCAGATGCCATACAGTTCGAAGCGAGCTCTCCTGAACTGGCCTCCCGAAAGATAGGTCCCATCAACATGGCTCGCTGGCTAACAACTGCAAATAGAATTCTGAGATTATACATATCAACAAAAAGACCCACAAACAAACTGCAAGTATTAGTTGAATACTTACTCACAGTATACGTACCTCAGTGGTTCCACATCAGACGGGATAAATCTATCGCTGATGTGAGTCGGCACCTCTTCCAAGCAATCAAATTGTCAACATTTCTTCCTCTGAAGTACCGAAATGTGGTAAACACTTCCATTCAGACAAACGGCTTCTCTGCCATGCCAGAAAATATACTTCTTGAAATGGTAACCGACCCTAGGCTTACTGTTCGCCAAGACGCACTCATCAAAATCCTGGAAACAAAATATAAGCAACAGACAACTGTTAGATACAATATTGTGCCAAAAATTAATTTTGGAGCTAATGATTACACAGAAATGATTGATTGGGAGAAGACAGATTTTTCACTTACCGTACCGCGAGTTTTAATTCCTATAACAGAGGATCAATTTACCGCTAAACTGTCTACGGCCGATGGCTTGGTACCAGACTGGGACTTTATATCTTTCCCTTGTCACACAGTGGCGGTGGAAAGAACTGTTAGACTGGTAACAGAGGTGTCCAGACAAGGCATCGGTCCCGAGGCTCGGGACCGACAGATACGCGCCACACTTCTTTCTCGAAAGACTTTCAACTTATTTGACACTAAGAAAGACCTTGTGGGTGTAATTAATGACTCTAACACTTAAATAAGCACGTTCTACATATGGTTGGTTGGTTGGGTAAAGTCAACCTTGGAAGGCATTGGAATCGATTTTAAGCCCATTTTTACAAAACCTTAAATTTTAGTGCTATTTAGTGAAATTTCGAGATTTCACCCTCAAAGAACATACTGAAGATATTATCCTATTTCAAAATTTCAAAGTGTGCTGCGTAGCGGATTGGACTGGGACACTTTTCCGCACCCAGGCGTTTCGTGGACGAACAATGTTGGTTTTTCGCCCCAGCCTATTGGACACTCCAAATATTTTCTTCCGTTATTTCACTTCCTTTAAGAATACGTGCTTTTGATTATGCTTGACTTTGATTATTCATGAACTGATACCTCTGTTATTATTGCAGTTGTTTTTATTTCCCCTTCCTTTGCATTTCGGTACGATAATAGGTTTTTTCAGTCATCTGCAACTTCTCTTATCTACATACATACATTCATCGATTCGCACAGCCTGTTAGGTATGTAGGTTCCACTTATTAAAGCATTTAAAAATTATTACTGTCTACTCTAGCAACATGACCTTTTTTAAAATCTTAATTATATCCCAATTCACAGTGTTAGACTATCCCAATTGAGTTTTCTAACTTATCGTGTTATATATCGCACTTGTGGAGCCCTGTAGCTTCACCTCCTAATAACCCCTTTGAGAGTCTCTCAATGCATGTAGTATCTCATCGTTATCATATATTATTATACCCTTGCTACTTCTCAGGCTGGCTAACTTTGTACTTCTCCTTTCTTATTTACTGCTAATCGCCAATTTATAAAACAGTTTTTTGCTGCTTTCAAAATCAATTTTCTTTTTCCTGCTGTTCTTATTTTATCTTTAGTTTCCTTGACCAATATTTCTACTTTCCTTTTTTTGTGTCTGTAATTATTTGTAAGACTATTTCTTTCCTTATTAATAAGGCCTGTGGTATTCAACTTTCCGTTATACGATTTTCTCTTTTCTTGAGCGGCTAGTTGGAATTCATAATTTTGACACGTATGATCAGACATTCATCCTACAACCCTAGTACCACACACTTCAGTCGCACTCTTAACAATGACATCCCGGATCATAGTCGTTGCGCCTTCTATAATTGTATTGTTTATTAGCCCCTTCTAAGTCATCTCATTTATGCGTTTGCTTATCCTTTTTTCAAAGTATTGCGTTCAGAGATTCCCATGATCCTTCTATATTTTAATATCTCTCTTATTCATTTCTCCGCAATAGCAAAGTTAATTATACTGTGGCTATCACCTCTGCAACAGGTGTACACGTGGATCATTTTATGTCTAAACTATGTATTTTAAATAAGTGAGCCCTTTTTTTTAGCATAAGCTAACGAATTTTCTTCTGTTATCATTTGTTTTTGAATCCCTAAAATTATCTAGCACCCTTTCTGTACTTCGACGTTGGACGCCAACCCATCCGTTCATATCTGCTACTGGAATATGATTCTTTCAAAATGATCCCGTTGCTTTATTCAACCCCACAGTTCGTAAACCATACATTATTTGTAAGCATATAAAACATTGGAAGGTTCTACATTTTATAAAGCTGTTTTTGTGGTAAACATGAAAAAAGGAGTTTAATGGTACTTTTATGCTTTTGAGTAAGGTAATTGTAACATTATCAGTGTATTTTTAGTTACAAGTTAATGTTTAGTTATTATTTGTTATAAATTATAATATTAAAATTAAGTAATATTCCTATAATCAAATTCCGTTGCTGATGTAAGATTCTATAGTAGCTTATTGAGATTTCGAGGTAAAGATTAAATTTTACAATTCAAGAGCGAACGGCTCGTAGCAAATAATGTACCAAAAAGAAGTAGGTTGAAAATTATTTATGGCAAATTTTACGATTTTTCAAATTATTTTAAACACGAAGTAGCTTTTCGCATTAAGAAAAATCTTAACCTTCGTAAAGTTTTTGTAATTGTACCTTCTCATGATTTTTTATACAAAAAATTAATTTTTTGTAGACCTACCAGTGATTTACGTCAAAGTGTAAAGAAAGAATGCAATCTTGTAACGTGTGAAGACATCACCTGATATAACATGAATTATCTAATTCTGCGGCCAGTTCAATCGTGCGTTTAAAATTTATTCCTAACCTAAAAATCTCAAAAAGTTGTGATCGCATTTTAAATCAGCAATAGAATTCGATCACAAAAATTATAACAAATTCCTTAATTTATTGTAATATTATTTCATGATTGTGCACATATTAATTTCAAGTAACAAGTAAAACATTAATTTATAATTAAAATACACTTATGTTATATAATAAACTCACTCAGATGCAAAAAAAGACCATTAAACCTCTCACACTTCACCTTTACTACTGAAACAGCTTCATAAAATGTATAGGCTTTCAAACTTTTATATGTTTTCAAATAACTTATGGTTAAAAACAGTGAGATTTAATGATATATGATAATATATTCCCTTTAATGATCGGCGGCACTGGAATGCCCTTTTTTTCTTATAGCATGGCTATTATTTAACAATTTCAGATCTACTTTGCATAAAATAAATCTATTTTATCAGAGAGATAGTGTTACTTACTAAAATCGTGAAAATTGACCTTGCAAAAGAAAAGGTATAAAGAAAACAGTTTTTATCACGAAAGAATGGAAGTTTTGCTGACAGAAATATAAAGGTTTCAACTTTAATGACAATACTTACAGTATAAAAATTTGATATTTTGACAGATAAAACAATATCACACAATCTAATTATAACAATTAGACGTAATTCAAGTTCAATATATATAAAATCTCATAAATAAGTGAGACCTGGCCAGGGGAGCAGGCCCGACGAAAATAATATTTACAAGTTCTTAGGTTATACGCGTGTCACAAGTTTCGTCGATAATTGATCGGCAATGTAGAACAGCCACTTATCTTGTGGGTTACATAGGAGAAACTATTAAATATTATTATTACCAGAGATGAGGTGGGAGATTGCTTATGCTGTGTATTTGATTTCGACCGACTTACCGCAGCGCGCCCTGTTTGACTTAGCCTTCCGGGAACTAGAATTAAAGGTCCAAAAGCGCGTCCTGTTTCCTTATTGTTATTTTTCGAGAACTAAAATGAAAGGTGGCTTACCTGCTACTCACTTCGTAAAACAGGGATTGGGGTTGATAACAATTATACATAATAAAATAATAAATTAAAAAAATGTATCAAATCTACTCCTTTAAAATTAATTATTTAACTAAGCTTTGGCTTTTATGATTTTTTCAACTAGAAAATGTTATCATCATAAAGATAATCTTGTATTTATTATCTCCAGTTCTTGGAATAGTATAATTATTAATTAATTTCTAATTAATACTGTGAATAATTATATCTAATTGTTTTGATACATGTTATTTGAATTTAAATTCATTAATTCTACTTCTTTCGGTTCAGCTGAAAGAAAATCTGAATTAGTGGTTACCATTTTTATTTTTTATCAAAAGTTTATTAATAATTGATATAACTATTATTTTTTGTGGAACTTTTCCTGAATATCGATACGATAAATTATTAATACTAATTTGAAAAGATTTTTACCTAAGATTTAAAATGTGATATTATATTTATAGTTAATTAAGTGGTTAATAATTACTAATATTTCACTAAATAATAAAGCTTTAACTTTGACAAATTTTTAATTGTAAAATTGTGATCGCTTCGAATTAATCATTATTTTTCAATTACATTATTAAATTTTGATCACTCTGAATTAGTCTAATTTTAAAAACTGAAGTTGGTCATTTGTTTTTCAGAGATTCTGATACAAAAATCGTTATCCTAAATCTTTCCGAAATGTTTGAAATCTTTGTAAAATCATTAGGATGTAACTGGAATTATTTGTTCAATCTTTGAAATCCAAACATACTTTCGAAATCGTAATTAATTATAAGTCTTCTATTTAATAGATATCAAAAAATAACTGCTTGAGCAAATGAAAATTGTGTGAACAAATAGAACTTTGTTAAACATTAAAAGAAATGTATGAAAATTATGTAATTATCATTATTATTACATATGTATATATACATATATATGTATGCATGTATGTATTTATGTATGTATATATGATATTAAATATACGTATTTAATTTTTCAATCAAAATAAAAAAAAACTTTCTGTACATAAAAATTAAGTGAAAAATGCATTTAACCCTTTTTTTTTAATAAAACCAATGTCAGAAGCCAAAAAACATTGCTTCGAAAATGATTTTTCAAAAAGTTTGTTTCCAGCGATGCATACTGGCTGAGAACATTTTTCTCTTAATTTTTTTTTAACAGAAATTTATAATTTAAAATTGTATATTGAATTTGAAAATTATCCTAGAATTATTATTATATAAACTCCTCATCTGTTAACAAAACATAATAATAATAATAATAATAATTTGAAATTTAAATAATATATATTAAAATAATTAGGTATAATTATTCATATTATTATTATTGTCAAAGTATTATTGTTCTAAAAACTGAAGATAATAAATTAAAAAATTTTATTTATTAAAGTAACATTTTATAGTTGAAAAAGTCAACAAAACCAATGCTTAGTTTAATAATTAATTTTTAACTGTAATGTGAAATTCAACAATTTCAAAGGAATACTTAAAAATGTATACATTGAAACATTTAGCAGGTAAGAATTAAAGAATTTTACAAGTTAATAGTTGAAGGGGTTTGTTGAAACTTGATTTTTATTGTTGAAGATTTATCATTTTAGTTCAAATTTATCTACTTGATTGAAAACCCATTTTTTTTAAATTTTAAATTAATTTCTTAAACTAAAAATAAATCTTTTTGGTTGAAACATTACGATTTTAGTTGCATATTTAGCTCTTTGAGTGGAAAATAAATTATATTGTTGGAAATTAATATTTTTATTTGAAAATTCAGCTATTTCATTTTTGGTTGAAGATTTATCTTTTGACTTCTTCAAGGTTAGTGGCTAAAAATTCATGCATTCTGTTGAAAATTTATTTTTGTTGTTGAAAATATGAATTTTTTTAAACTGGCAATTCAACTATTCCATTTATTCCATTCTTGTTTGTTTGTCAATTGAACTATTTTTCGTTTAAAATTCGCCTTTTTTTAAGAAAATGAATGTTTTTTTATGTAAAATTACAAAACTTAAACAATTACTTTTTTTAAACAGTGTTTTAACCGTAATAAGGTGCTAATTCTATTTTCGTAATTTTGGGCTCACAACTACGCAGCCATTCATACCAAGTATTCTTACAACAGAAATAGACCATAAAAGCAGGAAAATTTCCAAAATTGATTAGGTTCAACCTGCTATACGGACTATAGGCAAAGGTATATACGGTTCCTACTTAATTCCAGAAGAATGCTTTCTAGGTTTTCCCCGCAAGTAATTGAGGGGTTCAAACTTGAAAGGCCTTGCATAAATATGGGTCATATACGAGGGTGGATCAAATATAAACCGGAATTTTACAAATACTTTTCTTAGCCAATCGCAAGCACTCTCACAGTGTAGGTTCTTGTAATGTAGTGTACGAGGGTGGATTGATAAGTTTCCGGCCTGACCAAGAGATGGCGCCACTAGGCCTACCTTGAGATGGCGTTCTATAGTACCATCCTTAGATAGCTTGTA
>NC_046657.1:20320919-20338152 GCF_010883055.1 Belonocnema kinseyi | reverse complement strand
CACAATAAATCTGTAAAAGTATATATGTATTTTAGCTACAATCTGTATATTAATTAATACGATCTGTATCTGATAAGCATATGTTATAATAGTTACTTAATTTTAGCGTTTTAGAGAAAAATTGAAGGTATTATAATTGACAATATACTATTTTTTTGTTTTTAAAGAAATCTCAAAATTCTTTATAAAATGGACAAATTGGTTTCATCCTCTGCTTGATTTTATACAGAATTTTGAATTTTTATACCATTCAACATTTTAAAGAGAAAAATGTTTAGCTCTGTCATAATTAAAATTAATAAAGCTTATCAGTCATTAAAAAATAGGTGAGCATAAAACTTTTTCCGGTAATGTATTAAAATTATAAGCCATAATTTATGATTTATAGCATATAAATAGCTTTCTATAACTTAAACAATTACCGACGCCGAACGTCTGAAAAATGCCGAAAACTGCGAAGTAACTTCGAGGATTTGACCCACAAGCCAAGAGGGCGCTTTTAGCAGTCGGATTTTGACGGAGTTTCTTATTCCATTACATGAGCAATCTCCCAACTCATCTCTGTTATTACTATCAATCCGGTCGGTATGCAGTTTTCTTGTATTGTTTTGGTAGAAACATTGCGTAAAGTGCGTTTCGAGTAGAATGTTAACGAATAAGAGGTTATATTACAGATATCTATATTTTTATTCAAAATAACTTATTTTCCTCGTTGAATATCTTTAAAGGTAATTTTTCCAGTACATAAAATACCACAGAAGCAAACCATAATATTTTCTTATCTTTAAATGTTTTGACTTTCATAAGATGCTGCAGTCGGCTTTGCCTTCCGGTGAGAGGCAAAGCCGACGAAATACAGTTTGTTAGAAATAATTAAATTACATAATCATTTCTTTTTTCATGTGATTAATACTGATAGAAATATGATATAAAATAATGTATAACTCGAAATGAGAAAAAAATGGATCAATTCAACATTTTATTAACTTGAAAAAAATCATTGACTGTGAACTGGTTGGCGCTGCCAACCCCCCCTTACCCTAATTTTTTTTTAAATTCGTTTCATTATTATTCAAATTTAAAACTTCGCAAATAAGTTTTGACGTGTTTTTATACCAAATACGGGGTTTTCCTAATTCTTATTGTAATTCTACAACTAAACGTAAATTTCCCATAACCGCACGCCTCGACTTCATGGCGCCACTTGGCTATAGCCTGCATTAGTCTATTAGTTAAGTTGGCTTTGTGTTTAGCTTACGTTAACATTAATATACAAGTTGTAGAACATCGCTATCTGAATCAAGATTTTTGCAAGTACTCCGATGGATTTCTCATTAATAACAATGGGATTTTTTATATCGCTCTGTTTCATTGTTTTTAACTAGTATCTTCAGGTAAAATATTTTATCCATACATTTTTTTAAACTTACACACTATTTATCATACACACTAAAAACCGCGTTCCTTGAAGATAATATATTTTTTTGAACATCTATTTTACTCCAAAAAAGTTTTGTAATCCATGACCCGATATTTTTGTAATCTATATAGAACTCTATTCACTCTATATTTAAGTTTTTTGAAAACAAAAATTTATTTTCACAATAAATTATTATTTTTAAGTAGCTTGAAGTAGGACGATATAAAGTCCGAAACGTTAACGACTATATATTTTTTGTATGTAATTCGTTGTTGCTTAAGGTAAATGTTCCATTTTGGGCGAGTGACCCAGTTTGTGCGAATGCTCACATACTGTAGGTAAATCCGTTGTAACCTTAAAGTTTATGACACTAGTGATAGTTTATTCACATTCTAGAATGGATTAAAGATATTTTTGATATAGGTTTTATACTCATTTTATTACGCATTTTAGTACTTTAAACGTTATATAGTCACGCGTGTCGCCATCTGTGGCCGATCGAGCATATCATTACTCTCGGCTTGTTAGCTCGGGAGTTGATGGGCTGCATAGTTTTTCCTTTCAACAGTGCTGAAAAATTTTTGTGGCGTTAATGTTTGATTGGAAATTAAGTATTGATTATAACTTTTTTAAATGTGTTCTTTAATATAGTTGAAAGCTAATGGATAATTCGGATATTTCCTTCCGCCTTAATACGGACGGGAAAAAACGGTTGTAGGAATTTGTCTGAATGTTCACAAACAACACGGTTACATAAAAATTAGGAGTTTTTAAAAGATAAACAGCATACCATTTCAATTCTGAAGCTTTAGCTTGTTATGACGCCTGTTTTTTCATGCATTTGTATTTAATAATTGATGAACATGTGCGGCAAACGATTACAACAACAGTGAGATAGTCAATTTAAAAATGTAAACGATAAAAATATTCTTTTTCTTAATCGCGTGATTTATTATGTTAAACAATTTTTATGTTTAAATTTTGAACTTTCTAATGACAAATTAAATTAGAAGTCACTTCTAATCAATCGCGATATCCTTCTACTGTAGGAAATATAACATGTCACTCGCCCAAATTGGGACATTTGATTCGCCCAAACTGGGTCAGAGGAAAAATTTATTCGCCCAAATAGGTTCATTGGAATAGCATAAAATATTCTTTATTATTCAGTAAAAATTGTTTGTTTATAATGATATGCAGCAAAGTATTGATGAAAAATGTTCAAACTGTGCGGCAATAGGAACTGTTATGGATTTATAAGATTTAAAATACTTTTACAAGCAAAATACGCCAAATAAATCCTTACATTCGCCCAAATTGGGACATTTACCTTATTTGGACCTTTTAAATCTGAAAACTTCTTATGGCAGCAAGATTTATACTTCAAAACAGTGATATATTTAGAACCAGGCTGGCCTAAAAAAGCGAATTTTAGACATTTAAATCTTCACTATAAAAAAAGACACCTTAAAAAATCAGAGTGATGGTAATATTATTCAATTTCTCAAAAAAATATATATTATAGCAAGCCGCCAAGGTCACGAAAGTCAAAAAATGGTAAAAAACTGTTCTTCTTTCCAATTTTCATTACAATTTTTAACTTGATAATTTTTTCAATTGTTTGGTAACAGAATAAGATAAAATATATCTTTTTTGTCCCTTTAATTTGTGTGTGTATAAGATCAATCGTTTTTGAGAAAAATAAAAAAATGACGAAAAATATGACGAAATGTTTTGTTCTGTTTTCGAAATTGACATGTTTTTTAATACCATATACTTAAAAAAATCTAACAAAATATATTGAATGTATTAATTATGCAGTTCTCAGCTTGTGTCAATATCACTTGATGATATCGTCTACAATCCAGGTCTCACGACGAGGAAGTGGCTGCATTTCGAGTCCCACCGATGCTCAACCCAACCATCCTACCAAACTGGACAATTCGATGATGTCGATTTTATTGCGAAAGTTTATATTTACCTTTACGCTCTAAGTGTGAAATTTGTTTATGAGAATGAATTCGAGCTCTAATTATGCTGTCCCTAGTTCGTTATCCATAACTCTTTGCAGAAGCTTCCGTCTACGAGTTTGACGCACCTCTCCACACTCTGTGTGTTACAAGAAAATTCTTGAAAGTCGATTTCTCGCAGACGATTACCATTTATAAAGAGTCGTAAGTCTTTGTTTGAAAATACTCCACTCATTGCTTTTTGATTCTTGATCTTAAATTTCGGCTTCTCTGTTTGTCTTTCTTTTGCTTTTTATCGTGGCTCTACTATTCTTTGAAAAGCCCATTCTTGAATGTAGGCGTCCGCCTCAGTTATTGTTGATAGCAGAGTACTCTCAGGATAAGCGTAAAATGCATTGGTCCCAATAACTATGTTAATGATAAGTCTGTCATCCTCCGGAAGATATCTTGAAAGACAAATCATCTTGCACACATGCTTGGATGCATCCTTGATGAAATGGTGAACCCGATTGCAAAGCAGATTTTAATGTATACTTTAACTAGGAAAGTGACAATAGTTACAAGAATTTTGGAGGGCTTAGGATTGGACAAATATTCTCGCTTGTTTTTTTTTTGAATTTTGTATCTATCTAGCAAGATTCAATTTACCAGGATTTGGAGCAGCTGGGCCGTCAGGATAATTTCCCGAGAAAATCGCGTAGAGCATTTCGAACATATACTTTTGGTCCGTACTGAAAACTTCCACATCGACTTGAGGGCTAGGAACATTAATCGTAGCAAATCTGAGCGACAAGTCGACGCTCATAGTTTTGAATAGCTTGGCCGATAGGACATAGGGCCGACAGAACATCGAAATATACTCTTTAAAGATGGTACTTTGATAATATTTACCGCTCACTTTATTTTAAAGCCAAGTAAGATCTTTTCGACTATCTAAATACAATCCACGGAGATACAAAACCTGATCCTATTTTGCAAATTTGCCGTTACTTTCATTTATTTTCTTCCTTTATATTTGTCTACAACTTTGGATGCGTCTTCTGGTAACACGAATCCATGATCTTCTAAAACAGCAGTGATTAAAGCTGCTGTAGCACGATGGCCAATTTCATAGACAGCAGCTGCAATAGCTGCTGAGTACATTTTGGTGTTTCTGCTTCAGGTATTGCATTCATAGGTTGGAATTCATTTTCAATATCAAAATCATGTTCCTTATGCAAACTCTGACTTCCACGATACAAAGCCAATTTAACTTCCTCTTCTCTGAAATAATTTTCCTTCTTTTTGCGCTTTTAGTGCTCTTTCTTCTGGAAGAGATCATCTATGAACTCTGCTTCGAACTTTTGCGCTATATGGAACATGTACTGAGCCTATGTAATTTTTGTGATCAGTTCTTTGGTTTTAAATGAAACTTCGCTCTATGAAAGGAATTTTGGATTTCAAAGAACCAGTACACATTACGAAATCTAAATGTTCACAAGCAGAAATGTCCAACAGTTTTGGAGCATCATTTTTAAAACCTAGTCAGCTTTTTCAAGACTTCAAAAGAGATCTATGCTTTGTATAATAAAGTTCAATTTGATTTACTACAACATTAAATTTAAAAGCTAGAATTTACGCCCTAAAATATTAAAACTTCCTCTATAATAGGAACAGTTAATTATTTCTGAAGAAAGTATAATGATATAAGTACAAACAGTGTATTCATCAAAAGCGCAGACCTTGGTGGCTTGCTATAATAATGATAAAAAAAGATTACCTTCATTCTGATAAGTTAAGACAACTTTTTCATAGTCAGGACTTAATTATCTAAAATTTGATTTTTCGGCACGACCTAATTTAGAAC
Organism: Belonocnema kinseyi; assembly: GCF_010883055.1. Lineage (NCBI taxonomy): Eukaryota > Metazoa > Arthropoda > Insecta > Hymenoptera > Cynipidae > Belonocnema > Belonocnema kinseyi. Next base: position 20,332,916 of record NC_046657.1, on the reverse strand, counting down.
TTATAAATATTTTTGCAATTTTATTGCGTATATAAAATCTTTAAGTAATATCTATTAACCGAAACCATTAAAAATCAGACAGGGTTCTACGCTTAAAATTGCAGAATCTTTTGGGGACGAAGTATGTTGTTTTTTTAGAGGGAATTAGGCGAAACGCTATTTTTCAGATCAGTAAAAAAAAATTTGCCAGAAGTTATGAATACTTTGACGTATTGCTTTGTCTAAAAAAGCGATTATCTTTAAACCTCTATAAATTTTGAACCATAATTACATTTCTTACCAATTTTTGTATCTTAAAATTTGATAAGAAAGATATCTTGTCAGTTTTATGCCAGCTAAACAACTCTTGTGGTGGGGAAAATGTTGAAATAAAAATTGGTACATCTGATAAAGTTCTATAAAAAGGTCTCGTGTCCTTTTGTGATATCTTTAATTGTTCACGAGATAAATGCATAAATTACATTTTAATAAAAAAAATTCTCCCGTTCTCAAAAATCTTTAAGCCCGCATGATACTGATAATATGCCTGGCTTTTATTAATAGAAACTTACCAAAAATATTTGGAAAAATATAAAAGGTGGGGTTTTCAAGAAAATATTTTTTTCATGTTTTTAATCTTTGAGAAAAAAATAAAAAAACTTTTCTTGAAACTCTTATTTTTAAAAAAATTTTAACATACTTTGTTTATAATTTCAGCTAATTACATCTACTTCTGGTTTCTTAGTTACGTGAAAAGCAGGGATTTTGTTGAACAGGCAAAATTCTTTAATACCTGGTAAAGATGGATCTTCTCTCGAATTCGAGGAATCATAATTGACAACATCACGAATTATTCAGTCGCTTTCCTTGAATACTTTATTAATATTTATATGATCAAGTAAATAAAATCTGAAAGATTTGTTTGCTCTAAAATTTTTCTGCAAAGCCGAATATGGAGTGAAGACCAAGATTATAAACTATAACCAATTCTCAATCGAAATACATTTTTTCCTCGCTAGTGGAAAGATTTATTTTAATTCCTTTATTTTGAAGAAATTTAATTTCTTTTACTACTTTTTGAAAAAACGACTGAATTTTTAAAGGTATTCTGATCTAGACTGTTAAAGAGAATAACTAGAAAAATGTGATCAATTTTCTATGCAAATTCTGGCTGCGAGCATGGAACGCTTAAATATACTGCTTTACACTCTAAGATGCCCTGATGACACTACATGACATTATTGTTCTCATAACCCTCAAAATACATTGAAAGTATAAGAAAAAATTTACTCCCGTGTCGATTACATTTTTCAACACAAAAAGAGGTTTGAATCATGTTCCATAGAATTTCATTGAAAAGGTTTACATGCTCAATATATTTCATGGTTTTATCGAATATACCGGGCATTTAAAAAAATTCCTTTAACACTCTTCGAATTGAAATAAATTGCCCACAACTGGAACATCTTCGAGTCTGGTTCCTGTATGTCTCGACTCCAATTCTGTTCTTTTTTAGAGTTTATAATTCTCTGGTATTAGAAATGTTTCGTAAAATCTGAAATGTGAAAAACTTTGTTTTTCTGTTTTAATATTTTAAAACAATTTTGCGTAAGTTTTGAAAACGAATTGTATTTCAGACAAGCATTCTTCATTTGCACCTAAAATTAGTAAGAGACTGCAAACTTTGTTTTTAACTAAACTTAACGTGTTTACAAACTATTGACGCGTTTTTTTGATATATCTGGATACTGGTATAATTTTTCTGCAAATTTGATAGACTCCTCAGCTATTTCATTTGAAGAATCTGCGACGTTTGTAGCTCGTTATGAAGCTCCAATATCCCAAAGCAACTCAATATCTGAATCACAGTGGCTCGATTTGGAAGATTATTCTACTAAATTAAAAGTAACTTCTTAAGCAGATTCATCATCACTATCAAAATTTTAAGAATCTTTAACTGATAGTGAAGGATTCTGCAAGGAAGGGACAGGATTTGCTTTGACAACTACGTGCTTTTTTCTTATGTGTTTAATAAAGCTACCAAGTAAAAATGGAGAAACTTCCTTAGGTCGTTGAATTGTGTCTTTAGTAGCCTACCTTATCAAATACTAACGTTTCTTTAACTGATTTAGTTAGGGCATCGCCAGCGACTTGAATGTCGTAAATTGCGTATTATATAAGCTGCCAGAGTCTGAGAGACGGTTTTGAATACTGACAATCTAGCGCAAAGAAAGGCTTGAAGATTTCTTTCAATGCATCCAGGAAATCGCATAAAGGCCTGATTCTTAAGCTGCTTTACTTCTTGTTTAATACTCTCCGTTTTCTGGATGATAGAAAATGATCAAATATAATTTGTGGCAAAAAGTAAAATGATTTCTATTGAAGGTAACTTATGAAGGCATCTTGATGTTTTGAAAGTTTATACAGGAAAAAACAATATAAGACTTTTACATAAATTGAAAAAATACTACGTAATAAAAAATTATGATTAATTAGGAATAATTAAATTGCGAAATAAACGAGTATATCACTCATACCAAATGTTTTGCATCTTGAAGCATGGGAATTTCGTTACATAAACAGTGATCGATAGCTTCTCTACTAGTAGTAAAGATACTAGACAACAAGTAGACATAAGTTTGTAGTTATTTATTTCGTAAACTCATACCAAATGAAAACTTTTTAAATCTACCAAACATCAAAAGATAATTTCTGCTAAATTGCGAAACTTGATTATCTTTTTAGCAACAAATATTATTGCTACTTATCGTTTTTTTTAATTCAAATAATTTCAAATATCCAGTCCAATAATTTCTATTAATGCTTTTGTATTCTCATTGGAAAATTATTTTTGTGTGTAAGTATTGTAACTGAGGTTGCATACTTGGAGGTTGCTGAACAAGATCTTCTTTATATATTTTTTTAAACTTTTCCTTCTTCAAGAATGTTCTGCGACCTTAACCTCTTGGCAAGGTAGTGAATGATTTGTAGGGAGTAAAGTTAGTTCACGCCAACTCTCCAGGAAATAGGTTTCCTGTTAATTGAGATATCACAATGAAAACTTTGGTCTCAATCCTGAAGAAAAATAACTTACGTTTTCATTTCATTGTAAATAATAGTAGAAAGCTTTTAACTAACTTTCGACAGTCCTCAAACCATCATCTTTAAACTTTTAAATGGCAGTTCTCGTCAAAAGTGATCTTGTTTCTGGACGAAAGCTTTTGTGATCGTGAAAATGTTTGAGAATCAATTTACTATCACCATCAACGTTTAGTTAAGCTAACAAATTCTGCAACGCATTTACGCATGTTGTGAAATTTGTGAAATCTTACCTCTTCTATAGACTTTTTTTTTATCACAGGCAAGGATTGTGATTGTAAGCAAACCGGTACTTCCTCATTTTATCTTAAGGGAAGTACTTTTCACCACAAATTTGCGATTCCTTTCTATTGTATGACACCTTGATATCTTCATCTTATTCGTTAAAAAATAAGATTCAACCTCCTGAAAGATGTGCGATTATACTTATAAAACAAAAAATTGAACATTGCACTTTAAAATTCAGATGATTCAGATGAAGCTATATTAGCATGGAGCCGGTATTTGTAAAGTTGTAAGCAAGAGAAAATATATAGAATCTGTTTTGTGCTGTTCTGGTGATTTAAAATAGCGTCGCGGCTAGTCATCCATCTTTTTATCTTAATTTCTAAATTTATATTAAATAAATATAATTCATGAAAATAAAAGGTCTCATTGCTGTTTTTTCTTTGAATACTATACGGATATATCTTATTTTCTTTGTTTGAGAGTTTGGCGCCGTATAGTATTAATACTGTCCATTTTTAAATATTCTTTTAAGGATATTTCATTGGGCCCTTATAACCTTCAAAATTACTAAGTTATAATCACATTCACCGAAAGATATTTTCCCATGCATTTTTATTTTAAAACTCCAATTAAATAGAAGTCTATATGCGGGTCACCCTCGCTGTTGAAGTATTATTTAAGTCCTTTAGCATGAACCGTGAGATAACTTTACTTAACTGCGTATGGGATTGTGGAAATTTGTCTGTACTAAGTTTTGCTTAGAATCACTGCATGAATTTACTCATAACCAATTATAACCCGTGGCTGCATCCGCCTTTATTAGCCATACTCGAACTTTCTTGGACGTGGGGCCATGGGACAGGAAAACTGCAGGAAACCACCACCCAAGTTCAGTCGGTTTTTCGACAGTCAATTTTTATGGCAGACATTCGACCCTACTCATCAAATGCACACAATCCCATGTGCGAACATTTCCTGGCAGTATGGTTACCAGTCTGGCCCCGGTCTGACCTTATCTAGACCGTCTAGTCTAGAAGGTCTGATCTGTCCCAGAACTGGCGCTCATTGAGTTAAATGGTTATTTTCTAAATGATAAAGAATATTTAGATAAAATTCTTATGAACAATGAAGAAGAAGTACATAATACGTCGACTGAAATATTCATAAAAGATGTAATTTGAGAAAGAAGAGATATTTCACAAGAAAAAAAGTTCCGCAAAAGCGTAGCAAAATTGTGTATTCAAAACCTGGAAAATACTATAAAAAAGATCAGTCTATAATTCCTGATGAAAATTTACAAACAGTAAACTACTAGGGTGGTAAAAGTTTACAGGTTCTAGAATTATTTATGGAACTACGAATGAGAATGAGACTGCTAAAACTTTATCGTTATCAGGTCACCACATTAAAAATCTTATTAGTGACAGTCCGGCTCAGATTTCACAGTCTATTTGAATACAGTTTTAAAACCTTAACCAACTTCCAATCACTACACTGTCAAAAATCATTTGAACTTTACAACACTTGAACAAGACTTCAACAATACAAGCGTAAGGTAAAACTGTAAACATGGTATTCGAATGACGAAATTGGAATACATGTATTGTAAGTGTTGTAAATCGTTAAGTCACCGTCCAGCATTCCAGTACGTGCATTAGAGCATTTTTAAGACTAAATTTTGCAGAAGGAAATTACGTAATTAATGGAATTCTAGAGATTACGTAATTATTGGAATTCGGCGAATTCACCGAATTCACGAAATTGAAGGAATTCGCGGAATTTAAGGAATTGGGGAAATTAACTGTAATCAGGGAATTCACGGAATTGTTTCTCTTATGGTTTAAAAAATGGCATTCAGAGTTCGAGTTAATTGCTATGTGTGCGATAGAGTCTATCAACCAGGACAAATGGCTCAAATTGATGGAAATAATAATCCTGATAGGCAAAACATTGCAATTTTTAGACGCCTTCAACTTCGAAGACCACCACTTGAAGTCGCCGATGAGAGTAGGTTATGTCTTAATTGCAATCAATCGATTCGCAATGAGATAGAGGAGCTCTAACGTGACCCAGACTGTTTAAGACTGAATGTTCTTACACAAACAGGCAGGCAAACGCGCATGTTCTGTAATGCTGATATTAATACTCTAAGGCTTTCAATTGTATGTAGAGTTAACGCTTTTATTGTCATGGACATTTTCATTCCAGAAGAAACAAGAGCATGCTTAAATCATTTGGATGAACATGGTTTCATCTTAGGCCCCTTGCTTCCTGGACTACAAGCGATTAATAGACCGTATAGGATTCCGGGACAGCAGTTACTTCTGTTTTTGCAGCAACTTCGTAAAAAAGCAAATGTTCATGCGGCCGCGGCGTTTAATAATGAGGATAGTTTCACTGATGAAGAGTTTGAAGCTATTGCTCCTGTAACAAAGGATCAATTTAGAGAATTGTATGCATTTTGTGATCCTATTCCGCAGTTACATGGACATGGTGCCAGATACGTTAGGAAAAAAGATCTGCTGACTTTCTTTTGCAAAATGCGTCAAGGTCTTTCTGATGAAGTTCTGAAAGTGATTTTTAATTATTCGAGCCGGCAAGCTACAAGCATGGCCATTTCTACTGTAAGAGAGTCTTTAATGCAGCGATTTGTGCCTGGTAACATTGGATTTAATGCGATAAGCAGAGAGGAATTCATTGAAAGACACCAGACATCATTCGCCAATGCCATCCTGATATCGAGATGCAAGGCGCTACAGCAGAGCTTGCAAGAGAATATATAGCGACAGCTCGTGAGCCAAACATTGTGCAAGCGCGCGTAGAAGTGGACAATATGCGCTACGGAAATGCAAATTTGAATCGCCTGCATGAACTTCAAGTACCACAATTTCCTTGCTTTACAATGGAAGAAATACGCGACATAACAATTGTCGTGATTCGAGAAGAACTTTCCCCATCTTACGTTCAAGACAAGTTGCAACGAGAAGAAGATGAGGAGTTTTAACTAGATACGCGACTTAATGAACCTGGTTTGATCAGAGTACGAGTATTTTCTCGTTTCTGAAATGCGACAAGGTACCAGCTGTGGATAGCGTTCAATGAGATCGATGGCATAGGACCAGACAATAACGAAACGCTTCTCGGTTATTACTGCACATTTAAGTCAGGGGCCAGAACTCTAAGCACTTGCGCACATATTGCAGGCGTTTTATGGTTCCTGTGTTATGCACGTCACCAGCAACACGTAAGGTATCCTCAAACTTCCTTGCTACGAAGGATTCTAGACGCTGCTAATAGAGGTGAACAAGCGAACCCGTAGCAAGAGCCAGAACTAGTTTAATATTTCACAAAAGCTACTGGGATTGGTTCTATTTGCTGATCATGGGTGCTTAGCGTTAGGCCCTCTTGCGAAGGGTACACTGTTATTATCGGAATGTGCGCACTAGTTACTAATGTTACTTTGGCTACCATTTCTGCCTTTAAAGAAGTGATTAATTAGTAAAGTTAAAATTTTGGGCGCTTAGCATTTGATCGTTTTGAGAAGCGCGCTATATGAGTCAACGGTGTAGGCGAAAATATGACAAACCACGATCTGAACCGTAATTTCTATGTTGACATCGCTTTTGTAACTAAATCTATTGTAATTCGTTCTATTCACTGATAATGAGTGCTTAGCGTTCGGCACTCTTGAGAACAGTACAATGTAATTATCGGAATGTACGCACTAGTTACTAATGTTACTTTGGGTACCATTTCTGCCTTCAAAAAAGTGATGACTTAGTCAAGTTAAAATCTTGGACGATTAGCGTTTGATCGTTTTGAGAAGCGCGCTATATGAGTCAACGGTTTAGGCGAAAATATGACAGACCACGATCTGAAACGTGATTTCTATGTTGACATTTTCCGATACATTTAGTGAGGGGTCCTTTGACTTTAGAGGGGATGCGTGAAGTTTGCCCCCCGAAATCAATTTCGCCCCTAATTTCATAACCAGGAGGGTACAAACGAAAATATTGAATGTGCTAATAGTACAAACGATGCACAAACGTATGTGAAAAGAGAATTTAAAAAATTTGAACTTCGGGGGCTCAACTTCACGGGGGTCTTAAAGGCATCCGCTTTCTACAATCGATACGCATCAAGAATGTACATTCCAAGAAACTTCTGGCAACTGGTCTGAGGAATAAAATATTTTTCAAGGATTTCCTTCACCTTTTTCTAACACAGAACAAGCTTCTAATCATTAGAAAGCTTTACCCACCACTGTTGAACTATCGAATTATAACCAAACCATTTCCCAAGACTCAACGTTAAATATATTTTCTATGAATACTAATATACAAGAAACTAGAGCGTCGATATAAAATGAGAAAGATGACCAAGATTATTTTGTTGGGAATGATTATTCATCCAGTCATGATGACCTAATTGAAAAACACTTGGTCAAGTGTATTCTTTCTTTCGGTATTTTTAATGACTTAAAATCAAGAATATCTTATGCTTAGTTCTATTATTGGGCAATATTCTATTTTTATTTTGATAAGCTCTTAAAATTTTCCCTTCATCTTTCACACAGTTACCAACGGAGACATTGAATTTCAAGAGCTTCTGCTAGCTGCGATAAAGCAGTCGTACAAGGCGTCTAAGGAAAAAGAAAATGCTATGATTTTAAGAATTGAAATAATTTAATGAGTTACTTGCTATGAAAAAATTAGCCCTGAACGTTCGAAAAATATACTTTTGTGCCACTTCGGATGAATCAGTGAGGGTTTAATATAATACAAATTAAGATCTTCTACGTTTTATTAGGTCCTACATTTTAGAGGTATAAAGGAGGGCTAAATTTTCTACTAGGGAATGAAGAAACGTGTAAGCCTCAAACTGACTAAATAATTTTAAACTGAAATACTTCTTTAAAAGTTTGCCTTTAGCAATGATCCAAGCTTAGTAACAATTAACAATATAAATATTTTCCACCAATTTAAAAATAATTTTTAAAAATGCTTATTTTTAAACTTGAGATAACTAGTGTGCATACTGAAATAGTAAAATTTTCAGATCTAGAACAGTATGAGCTTGAATAGTAGTAATTAATTATTAAAACTAAAAGCGCATGATTTTTTGGCCAAAAAACAGTCATTGTTTTTTAAATACTCAAAGGAAAAATTGGTGGAAGGACAATTTAGGGTCCAGTTTGATTTCGCAGAAAATGTAGCTTTTTTAGCTCAGAACACCGCACAAGCTTTTCATTGGAATAGTGACCAAGGAAGTATTTTCAGAGTAATTATTTGATACAGAAAAGATGATCAGCTGAAACATCGTAGCATGGCCATACTATCGGACGCTCTGACTCATAATTCTGTGGCCATACACGCATTTCAGCAAATAATTGTCAGATGATCCGAAAAGAAGTCACACTAACGGGAACACTTAAGGTATTCTGACCTCATGTACAAAAATCAAGAAAATAAAGAATGGGTTTTCTTTCATAATTCCGTTGGAAAATTAGTTTTTGAGAGATTACAGACTTTTTTGAAATTTGCTGATTAAAAAAAATATTTTTTCAAATTGCGTTTAATCGCGAATAATTAAAAGAAATAGACATTTATATTATGTAAATCACTATAGTTATGAAACTTCAGGAAGAAAGGACCAATATCTTTAATTTTTAATAGTTCATTTTTTTCAAGATTTATTTGCGTTTCTATATTTTAACATCTGAAAGAACGGATACTGGAATTCGATCAAAATGGCCAACATTAGCTGAAATTCTTCAGATGATTTGAGATGGAAATACTTATATATCTTTTTAGTATAAGAAAATTGTGTAAGGTATAGTGATAAACATTCTTCTAATTTTAATAGCCGATGCTCTGTTTATTTGTTCTTCTGCGTAATCCACACACATTGTAAATTTTAATACATAACCTTGAAAATTTGCAGCGGGTAATAATAAATCTGATAATGGGTTATATAGGTTTAGTATAGGTTTAATTATTTTTTATATCGTGCACCCTTAACTATACACCAAACATCGCAACCCATAATGCTATGCTCCCTCAATTTGTATCAGCAAAAAACATTTATGCAAATTTAGGCAGTATGTCATTATGTTTAAAGATGTACTTATTAACGCGATTGCGGAGACGCCTAGCGGTCCATTTTCCTCCACTAAAGGCGCATCACCTCATTGTAGTATTGAATTTGACGGGGGTGGGGAGAAATTGGGTGAAGATCCGGATGGTTTTGTAAATTCCAATCTTGGGATGGTTAATCTATGGAACACGCAAACTATTGAGCAGCACCTTTCAAACCAAGCAACTTTTCATACATTCACTAAATTTTAATCAGTGCGATCTGGGGCACTGAATAAAATTATCAGGTGATCAATTAGCAGTTGTTTTAACGGATTAATGCGGATGAAGGAGGCCCCTAGCGGTACAGTTTTCTCCACTGCAGGCCCATCACCTCATTGGAGCATTGAATTTTAGGGACAAAAAGTTGAGCAGAGATCTATATGTGTTCCTCAATCTTAATCATGGGATGATTAAGATTAATAAAAACATTTAGAACTTTGCCAAACTTTTCTCCTCTGAAAAGTATTACTACAGTGAGGCAATGTACCTTCAGTGGAGGACGCTGGACCGCTAGAGGCCTCCTTCATCCGGATTAATTCGAAAAAACAACTCATATTTTATTATATAATGATTTTATTTAGTGACCTATTTGAGACTGGTCCAAATTTAGAAAGTGTATCAAAAGTGCTTCAGCTTATAACATGTTGTTGAGTGGTTCGCATGATCCATTGATTAATCACTCCATGATTAAAATTAACAAAAATATCCGGATCTCTGCCTAACTTTTTCCACTAAAAAGCAATACTCACATGGGGCGATGCGCCTGTAATGGAGAAAACTGGACCGCTGAATGGCTTAAATGATTTATTTATTAACCACCTGATGATTCAGATTAAAAAGTCATCCAGATCTTTCCTAAATTCAATACTCCAATAAGGTAGATGCGCTTGTAGTGGAGCAAACTGAAACGCTAGGGTTCTTTTTCATCGTGATAGAAAATACTTCTTTTTTAGTTTTATCTAGTGGACAAGTATTTTTATCTGTAATTCTTTTGCATCTTCAGTAAATACTTCTGCACTCCTCCATTGAAAATAACGGTAGTCGGACTTGCATTAACCCCGCAGGATATAAACATCGGTGCCTGAAATGTGAGAGCTAAGTATAGGTTTTGACTCATTAATTAAGTAGATATGAATTATATTGTCTTACGTAGGTTTCGATTTCTTTCAATAACTTACAATATGGATGATCCTGGCTTTGGGCATCCACAGAAACTAAAAACACTAAACGATATAGCAGGTAGAGCTCCAAGAAAGAGAATTATTGCCCCATTAGGACTTTCTTCAAAGTTGAAATGTGGGGAAACTTGAATCAATACTGGAAAAGAAATCGTGAGTAGAATTTGATTGCAATAAACTAATGATACTAAATTTACAGAGCAAAAAATTATTGAAAACTTATTTTTTTGGCAAATTGATTTTTAAGAAATTGATTTTTTACAAAGGAAAACCAGCAAATAAATCACCCAGTTTTTTATTAGGTGCGATTGAAATACATATTACTGATGGTGTGAGGAGTTTCACTATTTCTCAGTACGTAACCAGATAAGATTTTGTACGCAGGAAATTTGTGCGTAGCAAGTGATAAAGTTGAATAAATACAAGAACAAAGAAATAAGACAAATACGGCAGATAATATAGTACCAGCATACACAGTCAAATTATTTTCGTGAATATGATGAATGTAGTAAGTTTTTCAAAGCAATACATCTCGACCTTCGGCATGGCCATTTGTATCTAGCCTTATTATGCTTGTTTGACGAATGTGAGAAATGGTGGATTCGTTTGCGTGAAAGATATAAATTAAGTTATCATGTCTCATCTTCAAGGCGGTTGGAACAATCTCCAATAATATGGCGAAATCTGTTGAGCGCTCAAATTTTTCCATTCAAATTCGATAAATCGGCTCTTTTAAAACTTTCAGAACCTTGAAAGTGGTTGCATCGTCGCACTGCATTGGATAACTCTAGTATTTTTTCAAAAAGGATAAGATAACTGCTGGAGAGTGGGAGTAAACAATTGTAGATATAACGTGAAGTAGGACGAAAGTCGACTGACTCTAGTCTGAAAGATGAGCGCTGGATAGATCGATATTACTGCGAAAATGCACAGTCGGTAATAGCCGGATCTGTATGTTGCTACACCTGTTTTGTCGAAAACTTTGAATTTGAATGAAACATGTTCTCTGAAAAAAGATAGAACGATAGAGGCCTGTTGCCACTGAATTACGATTGCAATAAGGAGCCTCGGTTTAAGGACAACAGAGTAAATTTATGCAAGCATTTTAGGCCTTGACCCCACGTCAACTCAAAGCCTTTCCTGCATATTCAATAAGTCATGACAAATTTCCTGCATTAGGTTTCCAGGAGCTTCGCCCAGTTCAGTTTTCTATCTAGTATTCTTTCCAGATATTTAACCAAATCATAAAAAGTCAGCCTCCCACCACAAAATACAGGAATGTCCAGAGCTCTGCAGTGCGCAGAGTTGGCCTTGTGAGACCTCTCCACGCGACAGGACATCCCTCTGTTGGCAGCCTCGTGACCTCAAAGCCTCTT
>NC_046657.1:20244274-20320909 GCF_010883055.1 Belonocnema kinseyi | reverse complement strand
CAAGAATGTACGTACACCGTAACTACTTTGTTCTAACTCCTGCTCCAATCTTCCTACCACAGCATGGAGTGCCGTTTCTACCGAGCAGTCTGCCTGGAAAGCATGCTGCTCTCTGTATAACGAGGCGGCCAAAAGCACCTTATCCTCGTTACACCAGGTGTATGTATAAGTCTTTTCCGGTTTCACTAAGAGATGCGCCACCGGCTTGTGCCTGAAAAAGAATATTTACGGCACGCAAATTTTTATTTAATCCAAAGAAAAAGGCTGTGGTAAGTCATCGTTTGCTGGTAGAAACATATAATCGAAAACATGTCTCGCATGTTCTGATCGATGGTGCGTGTTCACCATATGTAAATATATGTGACCATATGTTTCTACCAGTATACGATGACTTTTCACGGCCTTTTTCTTTTGATTAAATAAGAAATCGCGTGCCACAGATGTTCTTTTTCAGGCACGAACGTCGGCATGATCCCTGAACGATATAACACATAAGCAATTGTTTGACGGACTCAACTTGTGTGTGTTTCTAAGACAATATCAGAAAAACAATCTGACGTAGTGTAAAATTCATATGCAGCGTACTGTTCGGTGGCGCGTCTCTTAGTGAAACCGGAAATGACGTATGCATACACCTGGTACCTATCGACCATCCTCTTCAACGTTTTCAGGATAAAAGACTCATAGGGCTCATAGGTCAAAAATCTTTTGCAGCAGTGTAACCCTTTTTCCCAGGTTAATGTATGAAGACCATTCCATAGCTCTTCCACGCAGTTGGCACGTGTTTTAGAGCAATTTTTGCCCTAAATAATTTCGTTAGTGGAGGAGTAAAAAATCCGGCCTTTTTTTAGAAGTGCTTAAGAGACGGCAGCTGCCCCTGGCGCTTTAATGGGGCAGAAGGACTCTATGGCCCATTCCGTCTTTTTGCTGCCTATGACCTTAAAGACTAAATTCTAACCGGACCTTTCTGACTCTTGGCCCCAGCTTTCCTGTTTTCGGTCGGCAGGTATTTTATGAAAACCTAGGAAGTTAAGTTCCATCAGGTGGTTAAGCATTTCTTCATCTTCGGCAAAATCGCCAATTTTGAGCCTTATTAGCCGGTGGCGAGTTTCCGGGGTTTTTCGCTAGGATCTTGTGGAGTCTCGCTGTTGCCGAAATACCTTTCGATTCCTTGAAGAAGCTCAGCTAGTCTTCCTTTTTGTACTATCGTATATATTTATTGTGATTATACTGGGCCGTCTTATGGATGTCCCAGTCTGAAGGCAAATTAATTCTATTTTCCCTGTTGAACAACGTTCTCGTCTTTTTTCGCAGTTACTCCAGGTAGTTATTTCACCATTCTGCTCCTTTACTAGGCTTACTTGTGCTTGGGGCGCGATTTTCCACTTATAATGCAGTCAGATTCTATCGAAAAAATCCGCGGCGTGCTCTAACTCATTAATGGCATCATATTTTGTTGAGAAATCTTTGAAACAGCCGGTTTTCCTAGGGTTAGCCGAAGCAAGATATATTTGTGGCCCAAGAGAGACTTCTCATCGGAGATTCTGAGGTCCACTACCTTGCTCCGCAATTCATCCTAACATAGAGTCAAATCGAGAACCCTACTCCAGTTTTTAATTTTGATTCTGGGAGTATCACCTTCATTTAGAATCTCCAGCCCTCGAACTCAGGAGGCAGAAGGAAATCAAGTACGTTTGGATTGCAGCGGGGACAATTTTCTTTCGAAAAGAGGATCGGTCCCCTGGGATTCAGCTAACCTCACTTCAACATGTTGATGAACTGAAATATCAATTAGGCTTTCTTCGGTTTGGGTTTATTTTTGGCTGTACTTCATCAATGTATTTTTCCACCGACATATCTGGTAAATTTTATCTTAGTATTAATTATTTATTATTACTATGCATCTTCTTTTATATAGTTAATACAGTTGTTCTTCTATTAGTAATTGATACTGATTTTTATCTCAATTATGGTATATTACGTAAGACATTAGATGTTCTCTGGAATAACGAAGTTTGGTCTTTTGGAGAGGTACTATTGCATCACTCTCTTATCTACCTTTGTCAAAGGTTATTTTACCTGGAGCTTCATTTTTGCTATTCAGTTACCTCTAATGTATATACGTTAGAGGTACTATCTCAATGGATACTCTATCGATTTGCCACGTAAATACTCAGTCTCTCTTGGCCCATTATCCAGAATTTAAGCATTATTTTAGCTCGCAGTTTTATCACATTATAGCTGTTTTTGATACTTGACTGAGCCCTAACTATCCCTCAAGTTCAGTTGCTCTTGATAGGTACACCCTACTTCGTAGAGACAGAGATATAAGGAGAGGGGGTGGAATCTGCCTTTACCTGTACGATAGCCTCAGGGGTGCTGTGATAGTAGTAACTCCATTATCAACTGATCCGTCAACTGAGTTTCTTTTTATTGAGGTTAGATGTACAGAAGATAGTGCTTTGGTAGGTGTTATTTATAAAGAGGCAAACACCTCTTTTGGAAGTGATCTAAAGTCAGAAATTTTTACACATATTCCCAATTACAAAAAAATTATTATCACAGGTAATTTAAATACTAATCTGAACTCAACGACTAGCCAAACTAAATATTTAAGGTCCGCGGTGCATGCATTAGGACAGTCAATAGTTCCCCATACATCTACACATAATACAAAACGATCTAGTTCTCGGATAGATCTTATGATAGTGGATGGCTTAGAAAAGGTTTCTTCTCATTCGCAGCATCCCATTTCCATTCTATCTAACCATGACCTTGTTAATATCAATTTAAAATTTACCAATAACTTTACTCCTAGCACCTTTCAGACTTCAATACGAAATCTCTCAAACATAGATGAATCTGCCGTTACTCCTGCACATTTACAATTCCTCCCTTCAGGTTGGAGTATTTCCTGATCCATGGAATATGGATGTTCTTAGACCAATTCGAAAAGTTTCCAACCCTACCTCTTCCAAAGATTTCCGCCCTGTTTCCCTTCTAAATGCAATCGCTAAACAATTGTAACGCATTGTTTATAATCAATTAACGGATTTCATAAATTCCAACAATCTTATTGATCCCCTACAGTCCGGCTTTCGTGCAGGAACATAGCACTATTTCACAAAAACTCTCTTGTTTTTACATTTCTTTCAAATCACGTGAGTTTTTTATTTAGTCCGCCATGTCGGATTTGCTCTTTTTTATATCTTAACTTTCACCCCGGTTTCCTCTTCAGTTATCTCACAGCCCCCTTTTATTCGAGCCTGTTTAAAACTCACAAAAAAAGTTTCATGGATAAAACTTGCCACATATTTAAAAAAAATAAATACAGGACTCAACCATGAATTGAAGTGGAAAAACTCTAAAATTCTTGATGTTTAAGCTAATTATCAAATTGTTTAATTTCTGAAATGATACATATCAAAATTAATAATAATAGTTTACGCGAACGAAAAAGAGAATATTTATGCTTTAAACCACGTGTGCAACTTGGTGTTACAAAATTTAAATCTAATATACAACTTATAACGGAATTAATAGACCAGATGTTTCGGCGATTCTGTTTTGTCGCTCTTTACAGAAAAGTCTCGTAACATTATCTATCGTTCGTTTATTGACACTTTTTTCAAACTATTAATATCTGGTTAAAATAATAAAAAACAAATTCAGTAAGGCACATGTTATTTTTCGCTTTTTACACTTTAAATATCTTAAAATTCTCTAGATATTTATAGCACAGACGGGCCTTTTAACAATGCTGCTCGATTTTCTTGCTAAACTGCTGAACTGATCTGGTGAGAATTATTTAAATAAATGAAAATCATGACATGTCTGGACAAAGATTGGTGTCTCCATTCATGCAATTTTCTTGCAACGAAATGTACCTCTAAAAATTACATAAGTGTCGAGTTCATCATAATTCTTTTTTGTTATAATTTATTAAATGGGTCACCCTAGCCAAGTTCTGGCCACATATACTGTTGAGTTAATGGTGGAAATAGGCTTCGCGAGTATTTTGAGACACGAAGTTCTTGGAAAACAGATGGTTAAGAGAATCATTTGTCCATATTGCTACAATCTCGTTGGCAATATTATCTCATATGAGTATTTTAATTCTGCCCAATTCATTATGAAGATCCGCTCTAGGAGCCAACAATGGAAACAAACTATGGTTGTCTTTTTCGTCTAATAAGATTATTCCAATCATATACTCCTGATTTCTATCTGTTTCCACATTGTAGACTCCTGGTAGCGTTTGAGCTGATTCATCTGGTGCATCTTCAGCTACGGAGATTCCATAATAACGAACATTAAAAAGACCAATTGGAGCTGGATGAATTGCGTTTTGACCGCGTAGCTAAGCTAATTCTGCAAACATAATGTATGAGTCAACAATTAATTATTTTAGTATATAGTAAATTTATTTAATAAATTATATTTGCAATTTAAAAACAATAATTGACACTATAAAAAGAAAAAGAAATAAAATTAATCCCACGAGTGGTCGGTAAATACACTTCAAGGTTGTGGTGTACTTGTTCCCATTTTTTCTTAGCTCTCCTGACGTTCTTTTTCGAAGAAAAGTTCATAGAAGATTAGATTCAATATTTTTACTCGATGATGCATTGCCTCAAGGCAATACAACATTTGCTTGCAAATTTGGTCATTCTTAAAAACTGTCTGCGCTATATTGAAACTGCTACTTTTTGTTTCTAAATTTTGGTATGATATTTAGAATAAGCGAGGAAATCGCTTCGTCAGTCAGTGTTGAGTAATTTCCGTAATTTTTATGAATTCATAATGCCCTTTTTCAGGGCTCACTGCCCGTTCCGTTTTTATCTAACTTTCCTTTCATCCTATTTCTCCCCTTCAAATTTTGGAAATCCCCTCCAATAACTGAAAAGGAGATTTATGACCCCAATCTCTATTTTTTCAGAAAGTTTTAATTAATTTTTAATAAATACTGAACAGAAATTGAATTCATGAAAGACAAGGCAACTCTGAGGAGGTTCTTTTTAATGATATCAATTTTATGTAATTTCTGAATGATTTATCTGCTGATTTTGTTGTTTGAAGAACACAAAAAAAGTTTTGATTTAAGCCCAAAAGTGGGCTCGTTTCAAGGTGTATTATAAAGAGGACCAGTCCCGCTAAAGCTAGCCTAGGATTAAAGTCTTAAAACCCGCCGTTTATAGAACTAGAAGTTAGC
This sequence comes from Belonocnema kinseyi, assembly GCF_010883055.1. Taxonomy (NCBI): domain Eukaryota; kingdom Metazoa; phylum Arthropoda; class Insecta; order Hymenoptera; family Cynipidae; genus Belonocnema; species Belonocnema kinseyi. The sequence goes on along the minus strand of NC_046657.1, from coordinate 20,315,697 downwards.
CCAACATTAGACTAAAAATTAGTCACAAGTCTAAATTTATGATAGAATGAAACTGCTACACGAATTAGAAGTTAGTCCCTAGCTAGAATCTGGGCTTAAATGAAGCTTCTATTAAGACTAGAACTTAGCCGTTAGCCAGAAAAAAGGCTTAAATTAAATTTCTCTTCAAATTTAAAAAAAGTCCCCTAATCCTTATATTAAGTCTAGATTATAATTCAAATAAAAAAGGTCAGATTTTATTTTATTTTTAAAATAGGTTTATTTTTAAATATAAATAGACATGTACAGTTCAAGGTCGTCGAAGGTGGTTTCCCAAAATTTCTTTGAACACTTTCCCGAAAAATTGGAAAGTTGAAGTATCACGAGATACGGTGGTCTTAATAGTCATCCCACCGATCAGGGCCCATTTTAATTTTTGACGAGTTTTCCTCCTTTTAATCTGAAAAATTAGTATCCTTTAGTAATCAGATTTTTTAAATAAAGGGATTTTTTTATTAATATACTATTAAGCCATTTCCCTTTTGGGGTAAGCGTAATTCATTCGGTGAGGAAAGAAGGAAGGTATTTTAGACGATATTTTATAGAAAGAACATTTTTGTTGTAATGAGTGAAAGACTTAAGGCCATTTTATACTATTTCAAAATAATTTGCATTAAATTTTTGAGCGAAACTCCTGTTGACATGAAATTAAATATAAAAATGAAGAATTTTGTAATAAAATAAAATGCAAGAAGGAATAGGTTTATCTGGTACTAAACTTTTAAAATTAGCATGATGTATATTTGTTTAATTAATTATAAATATTTATTACAAGATAAATTTTCAATATTTCCTTTTATTTTATTTATAAATTTTTCAAATCGACATATACTTTATTTCGTGCAGACAGGATTACTGATATTTGAAGTAAAAATAGTTTTATTCGAAATAATTACAACAAAATAGATGAAATTTTCACGAAATAGTTTAATTTTCTACAAAACAGTTGAAGTTTGAATTCAGATGACGAATTTTCAACAAAACAGGTTAATTTTTACCAAAAAGTTAATTAAAAAAAAAGATTTAAGATTTCAACTAAACGCTCGTATATGAATAATTTTTAACTAAATAGTTGACTTTTTAATCAATAAAGTTTGAATTTTTACCAAAAAGGATGAATTTTCAACCTTATAAGTAGAATTTTCTACAAAACCGCTGAATTAAAAAAAAGGACTTTTAAACCGAATTTTAAACTACAAAATATATCAATTTTGATTAAAAACACTTGAAGTTTAACAAAAAAGACAAATGTACAGCTGAAAAAGATTTTTCAGTCAATACGGAAAAATTTTTAATCAAATCGGTATTTCCAAGCCAAGAAGGCCAACTTTGATCAAAATAGTTGAACTTTCAGCAAATGAAATAATTTTTCAACCAACAGAGGCGAATTCTGAACCAAAAATATAATATTAGATTTTTCAATTAAAAAGCATTAATTTTTAACCAGAAAATATGACTTTGACAGAAATATTGAATTTTTAATCTAGAATTTTTTTTTGTATATTGAAAGGAACAAAATTTGAACGTGTTGGATTTTCGAACCAAAAAGGCACACTTTTTACAAAATATTTGAATTTTCAATCCAAAATATAAATTTTAAACAAGAAGGTAGGTTTTTAACTAAATAGTTAAATGTTCTATAAAAATATGAGAGGTTCAACCATACAAAGATGAATATTGAACCAAAAAGATTAAATATCTATACAAAAATAAAGATTTTCAACCAAATAGTGGAATTTTACTGTAAATTTTTTTTTTTTATAAATGTAATCGGTAATGTTTGAATGAGGGCCAATCAGGAAAGCGCCAGTCACAGGTCGCAGGCAACGTGGTTCCAAGATGGCCAAGTTCCAGATTGGCTTCACACGTTGAGCTCGAATCATTTTGTCAGGCTTCCTTTTCGTAATTGAACCAACAACAGGCACTGAGAGGGAGCTCGCTAATTGTAGCCTTTAGTCGATAGGAAGTCGTGATATTCATTATCATATTCAATTTTTTAACGAACAATTGGAAAACATAAAAAAAACAAATTATAAAGTCTGGTATAGAAAATAATAACATTGCCAAATTCTTAGAATTTTTCAGCAAAAAATTTAAAACTATTCTTCATAATTGTAATGTTTATCAAAAACAAAAGTTTGAAACCTTGCTATTAGACAATGATCGCTGTAATATCGTAAACAGAGAATCTTGGGTGAAGAATCCGGCAGAAGAATCAATTCTGGCTGACGTTATTGTTGTTGCCGAGGGAAGATATTTTGCCAAAAAATAAAAACCAGAACATCCTTTATCAAAATAATATTGATTTTTTTTTATAATTGCGGATAAGGAAAATGTTTCTATTTGTTTGCATAAAAGAGATCATATTTAAAAAATGGATGTCATTTGATTGGATTCAATTCGGAAAGAAAATCTTGAATAAGGCGGGAAAAAAAATGAAGTGCTGTGTTTGAATAATTTTATCGGCATTATATGTTGCACTCTTAGGTTAAAATGGGGGGTGACGGAAAATAAAGCCGACCCGCGGTCGTATATACAGACCCGGGGATTTGTTGGTGGGGGGGGGGGGGGCTTTTATTAAAGCTTCCAGTTAATTTGAAAAATTGTTTGAATTAGAATGTCAGAAATTCAACGAGAGTAAAGAATCTACATAAGAAAAACATACTGATAAGCAAACTTGCAGATTGAATACTTCGTGAAAACATTTTTGGCAATAATGAAAAAATTATATATTGAAAGTCGTTATGTCGCTAACGGCATTTTCGTAGAAAACGCACCTCTGCAGTGGACTGCATCAAGATTCTGGTTCAGTTGTTGTAACTTCGACTTTAAAGCAAAAAAACGTGTTTGAGTTTTCAAACTCTTTACTAATCGACTAATGCGCCATGTAACGCGGTGGCAGGATCGTGAAACTTTTTAGTTTACGTAGGGGCACTTCCCCCACCACGCGAGCCCTCGGACCTGTGTATACGACTGTGTTCCGACCGCTTTAGTCATTTGAACGATTTGGAAAAAGTAGAAATCAACTTTTAAGCAGTTATTGGCATGTTTTTTACTAAATAATTGAAAATAAAAAAATCGAAAAATTTATTATGTAATTCCAAGCTGTTAATATCGGCAGATGGAGAATTTGTTCGATTTGCGCGATTTTAGTGTAATAAACCTACAAAAAGAATTCGGAATTTAGACACAGGTTTATAGCAAATATGATGTTTCTTTTAGAAAAATACAAATCTATGACTGAAAGAAAGTATTGAATATTTTTATATTCTTTGGATATTTTTACTCTACAACTAATGAAGAAGAAAAAAAAATGTAGAGAGAAAGCACAAGAAGGTCATTTTTCTCTATTATTTGTAAAAAGATTACTTTTTATAAATAATACGTATATATAGTTTAATATAGTAACTTTCATTTTATTAGTAAATATAATGATAATGATTTCTCAGTTTTTTCGGTTAAGTGAAAATGAATTTTTTTCTTTGGTTGAAAATTGATTTTTTAACTGAAAATTTCTCTTTTTATTATAAAATTGATCTTATTGCTCGAGAATTTATATTCATAGTTAAAAATGTAATAATTTTGTTGAAAATTAACTAGTTTTATTAAAAGTCATTCTTTGTGGTCCCGCATAAATACCGTAATTTCGGCATTTTTTTGACAGAAAAACGTTTTGATTCTTTGTCACACAAACGCCAAGGTGTTAACTCCTTAAGGAGGAGATGTTTAAGTTAAGGAGGGATGCCTGTGCTAAGAACGTAATTTTTCATAAGCTAAAGTACTCGGATCTCCTCAACAGGAATTTTGCTGCGTCGGTTCAAGAAGTGTTCTCCAAGGCTAAAATGGATTCAGTGGAGGTGGAATCAGCCACCCGCTTAGGAAAGAACCCAGGTTCTAGAACGGTTCTGGTCAGGTTGGGATCGCTTTCCCAGAGAATAAGTATATTTGAAAAATCTAAAGTTTTCATTACAATGGGTCTTTCGACAACGAGTTATAGGTCGAAACTCGAGAGGATGGAAAGAAGAAACTTTCTATCTGACGGAGAAACTCTCTCTAAGGAGGATATCCGATCCATGATGTCGTAAACTCCCATAAACTCGGCGGATACATTACTTGAGGCGAATAGTACCACCAAGAAGCAAAGAGGTAGGCCAAAGAGGTTTGAGTTTGAATCGCCTTCGGCACTCTCATCCGAGGGATCCAATATTTCCGGAGATGGGTCAATTACAGACTTTCTGCCCGAGAAATACAATAAAGTTACTCCCGAAAAATGAACCCTCCGAAGAGGTGAAAGAATCTCTCGTAAGGAGAGTAAATAATCCTATACTATAAGTGGGAGAGATCAGGTCTCGGATTGTCTTTTGGAATGCGTACGGTTTCTCAATTCTAAGTGACATTTCAATGTTCCAGTTGAACTCGGATATTCTATGTGTGAGCGAGATGTGGATATCAAAGCCTCTTGTGGTCCCCTCCCATGGATTCCCCATCATAGATTTTTCACGGCCAGTGCAACACGAGTGAGTAAATTTGGCACAGCTAGCGGTGGTTTAGCGGTGTTTGTGAATCGGAACCGATATACTTGCGAAGCAATAGACATATCCCATGACTGGATTTTTATAAAATGCTACACTTCTGCTTTACAATTTGCAGTGGGTCTTTTTTATTTAAAGCCTGGTTTGGATAAAGAAGTAATCTGCCAAAATTTAGACCCTGTTCTCGCGCAATTGTAGGAGGTATATCCGTCTTTACCTGTAATTTTGGCTAGAGATTTTAACGCATGAATTGGGGATCTAAATTAGGTGTCTGAGGAGGCGGTTCCGCTGTGGGTCGGTGTAAGCGCGAAGAGTTCTGTGTTAGATATTGCAGTTTGTAAAAGTGGATATTCTTTAGTCGAATGCCTAGAAGTACATGGTTTTGTATTCCTTAATAGCAGATTCAGTGGTGATTGACCAGCTAGCCTCGTTCGCCTTTTCGCCGGGAGTGTTAGTACCATCGATCTCATCGCTTGCGTTCTCCCTTCAACAGGAGTAATGGAAGATTTCAAAATTATTTCAAATTCTACATGTTCAGATCACCTTTCACTATGCGTAGAACTGATATCTTTTGACGATCGAATGGCGAGGGGGTTACCAAGTCAAGGGGTACGGGTGTGGACGTTGGTGGAAAAATGATTTTCAGGAAGTCGAGGAAGGGGTTCTTCCTTGATAGGCTGGCTTTGTCACCTTCATACGCAGGGAAGGTAGAGTCAATAGATACTGCGAACAAACAGCTTATCCCTGCGATTACAGATGCGGCTTCAGTAGAGGGAATGATTTTTAAACAATGTGCGAGCTTTAACCGTAAGAAGCCGTGGTATAAGTGGGCGTGCTTTAATTGTCAGGCGAGGGTAGAAAAAGTCTGTAGGTGTGTAAGAGTTCAGACTTCGCGCAAGAAGACATCCTTAAATTTAATTCAGACAAAGCAGCCTATATTGCTCTTTTTAAATCAAAGAAGGTGGCCTGCGAGAAGGCTTTCCAGCATGCTGTTGAAGCAGCCGGAGGATCGGAGGATTTCTGAAAGGTAGTTAACTCTTTTATGTCTAGGTTGGCGGTTGGCAATAATTTTAAATTGCAATCATGGCAGGAATTTGTGAATGGTTTGTAACCGCCTAAAATTACTCTTGACCTTTCCTGGACGGTGAATGCACACCCTCTGTTAGATTATCCGATAACGAGACGCGAATTCGAAGTGGCAATTAGTAAATGTAAACCGGAGAACGCTTAGGGTCAGGACGGGGTTCCAGCAGAATTTAAAAAATTTCTTTTGAAGTCAATACATCTCAGACGAAGACCATGGTGCTCCATACGGGTAGTGGGCTGAGGCGAAAACCCAACATTGTGCGTCCAAGAAACGCCTGGGCTTAAAATCGATACCGATGCCTTCCAAGGGTGACTTTACGATGAAAAGTCATCAGAGGATACTTAGAGGTCCGTACCGAGACGCCAAAGTCACCCCATGCCAATCCTCATGGAGGAGGAAATGGATCAAAATTGCGTATTTTCGAGTAAAACGCTTAAATAATTGTGCGGTCCCTGGGTCATGTCTTCCTACGAGCACACGAGCGTCTGTGCCACCTCTACACTGAAGCTGGATCCCCCCCCCCCCCCCCCCCCGGTCGCCGGTCTCCTTATCCCCTCCCCCTCCTTCTGGTCGAGCGTTGTCGAGACTTGTCAGAACCTCTCAATGGCTCGTACTGTCGGCTCACGCCTAATGTTCGTTCACTCGCAGGTGCTAGTTGACGTTGTCGTTATAGTTTCTTTTTCTCATTGTCTCGTCGATGGTTCTTTTGGTGGTAGAGATTCTGGTTCTGCCTGCACTCCCCTCTTTGGTTTGTATGCCACAGCATGTCGAAATTCGCAAAGAGAGACTTTGTGCAGTGCCCTATATTTGGTCCTTCAAAAGATTTTGGTCCGAACGTTTTGCCAACGAGGGCTGACGCTTTGCGATGTTGTCAGGAGGTTCGAAGGCAAAAGAGCTGTCTTTCAGAAAAAGACAAGGAGCCTTCGTTCGGAGACATTGACGACGAAGTCCGTTCCAAACTAATAGTTACTTGGGAATCTGCTTTTATCCCAACGGTCTCAGAGCAGCGCATTAAGGAATGTCTCACAAATCTTCATAAAAAATACACTACGTTGAAAAATTCATTGAAGAGTAAAACAACTTCTCAAAGTAATAAGGATGAGAAAATCGCCGCCATCAAAGAATACTGCTCTGAATTATTTAACATAGCCGCTTGCAAGTGCGTTGACTTTTCGATGTGCTCCTGTCCCAAGGAAAAGAAGGTTCCAGCCGTAGAGCCGTAGAATACGTAAGAGAGCAGAACGTAATGCAAAAAGAGGCAGACTTGAACGGGGAGAGGGTGGGGAAAGCGTTCCTGCTGCATCGGGCTCCACATCTTCCTCTACGATTGATACAGATATAGATTTAGATTCCTTCTTTGAGAAAGGTGAAGGTGATAATCCTCCTTCTGAAATTAAGGTAAAGGTTGATGCTTCTACCGATGATGACGATTTTCACGACATACCACGCAGATTTGTGCAGAGAAAATTATCGCAGGCCAGATTTGACTTATTTTAAGCAGAAGTAGTTGCTCAAAGATATGGTATAAGTCTACGGGCTGAGGCACATTTAAGCTCGTCTGTACTCCTCGCTGCCAATCGAGCAGGTATGATCTCCCCGGATATTTCTTAAGAAGTACCTGAGTGTCTAGTCATAGATAAAAGTAAGATAAGGTGCGAGAAAATTAAAATGGACTCCAAGTTGAAGGAGGAATCACGCCATGAGGGTTCGTGGCTTATACTTTGATAGTCGGAAAGACGAAACATTGACAGCCTCTGGATTTATTAACGAGGAACACATATCTTTGGTGGCTGAACCAGGTTCTAAATACGTAGGCCATGTCGTCACATCATCGAGCCATGCTCAAGATGAGTGTGATTCTATTTATAATTACATAACAACAGAACTGAATGGAGGCTTCGATGCAGTGGTAGTCGTGGGCTGTGACGATACAAATACGAATTCGAGCTGGAAGGGAGGAATTATTCGTATACTAGAGGAATGACTTGATCGTCCCTTGCAATGGGATGTCTGTCTATTACATTTCAATGAGCTACCGTTCAGAAGTCTTATCGTATTTATTAACGGACCTACCTCTGGTCCGAACAAATACTCAGGGCCAATAGGGGGACAACTCCCAACTTGTGAGACCCTCGATGTTGTAAAGTTTAAACAAGTTGAGTGTGACTTACCCGAGATTGAGCCCACTTATCACAGCTCAGATCAAAGGTATCTTTATGAGATATCAGATGCCATACGGTTAAGAGCGTGCTCTCCTGAGCTGGACTCCCGAAAGATAGGCCCCATCAACATGGCTCGCTGGCTAACAACTGCAAATAGAATTCTGAGATTATACATATCAACAAAAAGACCCACAAACAAACTGCAAGTATTAGTTGAATACTTACTCACACTATACGTACCTCAGTGGTTCCATATCAGATGGGATAACTCTATCGCTGATGTGAGTCGGCAACTCTTCCAAGAAATCAAATTGTCAAGGTTTCTTTCTCTGAAGTACCGAAATGTGGTAAATACTTCCAATCAGATAAAAAGCTTCTCTGCCATGCCAGAAAATATACTTCTTGGAATGGTAACCGACCCTGGGCTTACCGTTCGCCAAAACGCACTAACCAAAATCCTGGAAGCAAAACGCAAGCAACAGACGATGTGTTCAAAAAATAAGGTGACTTTATGGATTTTTCAAAAAATATTCATTTATTCCTCAATATTTATATTGTCCCCTTCAAAGTAATCCCCCTAAGATATAATACACTTGTGCCAATGCTTTTTACAATCATGGATGCACTTCCGATAATCATTTTGTGGTATAGCCTTGAGTTCTTTCAGCGATGCAGTTTTTATCTCCTCAATCGTTGAAAATCGATGTCCTTTCATGGGTCTCTGCAGTTTTGGGAAAAGAAAAAAGTAACTGGGGGCCAAATCCGGCCAATATGGAGGCTAAGGCATGACTGTGGTGCTGTTTTTGGCCAGAAAATCTTTCACAAGCAACGATGAATGAGCAGGTGCATTATCGTGATGCAAAAGCCACGAATTGTTTTTTAAAGTTTCGGACGTTTTTTGCGTATCGCCTCTCGCAAACGGCGCATAGCTTAAACGTAATACTCCTTATTGACCGTACGACCTTTTGGTAAGAATTCCTGATGCACTACGCCACGGTAATCGAAGGAGACAGTGAGTAAAACCTTCACATTTGACCGAACTTATATATACCATACCATATACCCACGATTCATCCCCAGTTATAACCCTTTTGAGAAAATTAGGATCATTATTGACTTCATTCAACATCTCCTGAGCGATGGTCATGCGATGGAACTTTTGATCAAAATTAAGCAGTTTTGGAACAAATTTCGCTGACATACGTCTCATGCCCAAAACGTCCGAAAAGATAGAATGGCATGAGCCAACCGATATGCCAACATCTTCAGCAACTTCTCTGATGGTAATTCGGCGATTTTTCAACACCATTTCCTCTACTACTTGAACATTTTTATCTGTTGTTGACGTGCTGGGACGTCCAGTGCGAGGTTCGTCTTCGACATCCTCTTGGCCTTCTGGGAACAGCTTGTACCACTTATACACATTTTACTTACTTAGAGTAGATTCACCGTATGCAACTATCAACATTTCAAGATTGATACTAAGAAAGACTTTGTGGGTGTAATTAATGACTCTGAGACTTAAATAAGCACGTTCTACATATGAGTGGTTGGTTGGGTAGTGCGTGAGTGGAGCCCGATGTGCAGCCACCTCTACGTGGTGGGCTCTGGGTCACACGAAGTAGTAGAATTGAGTGAGCTAGGAGCTGCACAAGTATTTAAGCGTTTTACTCGAAAATACGCAATTTTGAGCCATTTCCCCCTCCATGAGGATTGGCATGGGGTGACTTTGGCGATTCGGTACGGACCTCTAAGTACCCTCTGATGACTTTTCATCGTAAAGTCACCCTTGGAAGGCATGAGTATCGATTTTAAGCCCATTTTTGTAAAAACTTAAATTTTAGTGCTTTTTAGTGAAATTTCGAGATGTAACCCTCAAAGAACAGACTAAAGATATTATCCGATTTCAAAATTTCAAAGTGCGCTGAGTTTCGGATTGGACTTGGACACTTTTTCGCACCCAGGCGTTTCCTGGACTATTTCGAATTTCACGTTGAATGGAAACCAGCTGGAGATAGTTAGGTAATACAATTACCTCAGAAAGGTATTCGGGAGCTTCGGCACCTTCGCTCTCGTCTGTATAAAAAGGTTGGCTGCTGAAAAGATTATGGTAGGTTCGATGTTGCAGGTTCTCCAAGCGTCCAGGTCGGCATCTTGGCGCACCAAACAAATCTTGTATCAGAGCCTTGTCTCAAATGTTCCCTTCTATGCCATAGGAATTTAGGGGTTAAGATATTGTAAAGAGGTGGAGATAATTTACACTACATTCCTTAAGACAGTTTTGAGACTCCCTTTATATACTCCAGAGTATGCACTTAGACTGGAGATCGGTCGAGTCTCAACGACACATAACATCTTAAAGTTTGTCTTTAACTGATTACGAAAGAAGGCTGGGTATGGGTCAAGATAGGCTTTCTAGAATATGCTTGAAATGCTTTCAGGCTATAGTAGACTCTGTTGCGGCAACCTAAAAGTTGAATTGGGTGCTGCAGATCAAGCACATGCTCTTGTTGTGTAAGGTAGAAAGTTTATAAACTGGTATAGACATGGTAATTTTTTAGTCGTTTACGTGGAAGAGAACTTATTCCACGTTTTAGCGGAATTCCAGGTGTATACTTCAACGATGTATACCCGATGCCCGATGTATACCTCAACGAAAAATATTGAAAATTATAGAATTACAAAACAAAAACCTTTTAAAGTAAATACTTTATTTGGAGGTTCTCGAAAAACACTTCAACTACTATAAATTCAAATTTAAATATAAAAGCTTGAGCTATTCAAACTTAAAGTAATTATTAATTCCGAAATTTCAAAAGTGTCGAATTTCAATCCGATTGAGTGTTCTGAGGGTACAAAGACTCGCCACTTACGATTGAAAAAGAAGCAGTTTGAACTTCTGAATACCATTTCAAATATAACTACATTTAGAGTTTCTGCACAAGAACGATATAGATGTGAAATCGCACGTAGTTATCGAACACTTAATGAGCTTTATGTCTCATTATAACAGCTGGATTACAAGTTATCGAGATGTGCGCTTCACCTTCGATTATTGCATAGAAAGTTCAATCCCATTGAGGGGAAACGACATGTTCTCAAGGTGCCAGTAAAGTTAAGTCGTCCAAAGGCTGATCAGCACGGAGATCATCCAGAGCAGTACTTCTGAATTTCAACTATTAGGAATCTGTCAACAATAGCATCTATCCTACGATCTTACCAAGTAAGATTTATTTTACAGTATGATAAAGCACGAGTACCGATAGCTATGACGGCAGCAAATAAGTAGGCACCATTATTGATGCACGTTGATTATCGAGTATCTTCACCACATTATAATTAGGTCATGGCTAAGCATTATAAGTTGTTTTGCAGTGTGTGTGCTTAGGGTGTAATAGAAAATAATCTTATGGGTCAACCAGCAGCGGTCACATATTCTGGTCCAACGGATATTGCCATTAGAAGCAGAAAGCACTCGTCATCAACAGCATCCTCGTATGCCAAAATCTTAAAGAAGCTTATCACGCTAGAAGGCTTTGAAGAAATATTCCGTTACGAGTTAGGTGTTATAAACCCCATTGTTGTGGTTGCTTCTGACGGTAGTCCAGATAAAACTGCACGTTTTCCAAAAGTGATCACAAATTCAATAAAGCACTTTCGCGAATGTGATCTAGACGTTATAATTATTTTTATGACAACACATGGGAGAATTGCATTCAATTAAGTAGAAAGAAGAATGGCTCTTCTTAGTAGTGAATTTATGGGTGTTATTCTACCCTATGACTTATATGGAAATCACATTGATAAGAGTGGACGAACGATAGAAATAGAACTAGAGATACAAATCTTTCACAAAGCTGGAAACGTTTTAGCTGAAATATGGCGCAATGTCATGATTGAAAAACAATTTGTTTCAGCAGAGTACATTGATCCAGATGCGGAGACTGAATAATTCATACCAGCCACTTCTTCACAACATTGGTACTCGAAACATGTACGGGAAAACCAGTGCATGGTGCAGGTATGTAAATAAATATTATTTAGTTTCGTTTGGTTCCGAATTTTTAGATTTTCAATCCAGAACTAGTAAGACTAGTCTTATACTGAATATTAATTTTTTGAATTCTATGAAATCAATTAAAATTTACTAGGACGTAAGGTACTGCCTCACAATAATGTATAGTAATGTATTCATAATATTGCGATTTAAAAAACATTTTCTTTTTTTCAATAGATTATAAAATACACCAACAAGGATTGCTGCAATAAGATGCCAAGTTCTTGGTTAAGTATTCGTTCAAACGGCTTCTTAACTGCACCAATTCCAAATCTTCAGACTTCTACACTGTTAAAAATAATATTAAATTTAATATACCCATGTGTATTAAAATTAATATATCAAGCATATGAAATCGCCATTAAGGGGTCTAGAATAAATTTCATATACATTCATGTCAATCACTTACAAGAAAAATCAGATAATTCCATTTTTCACCAATTCAAAATAAGTTTAGCAGTAATTTTCGATTGTAAATAATAAAACATGATACCTTCTTCCTGTCAACCAAAAATAAAATTGGATTTATAGTCTAAAAGTTCAATTAAGCAAATAAATAACAGACCTAACCTACAATTAACTGTCCTCGCCTTAAATTTGGACTATTTAGAGCGAAAATACGAAAAAGTTTTACCCGTACATTGCACTTTCATAATAAATAACAATTCAGTCGACAAATTTTAGATTGTTAATTTAATTGAGAATATTTGACAAGATTTAAAGTAATTAAAGCACGTTGAGTTTTCCCGCACATTGCTCATATGTTCTATCTGTACAATAAATAGTCAGAAAAATAATTGTATGTAATTGAGCTTTCCTCTCATGACTTTGAAGGCTATGTTGGCGGTAGCATTGCTACTGTCAGGGTTTCTCATGCCAAATAGGCTAATAACGAAGAGGAAAGAGACTAAGTCGAACACCAAAACCCTTAAATGAAAAATTGAGAGTATATTCAAGATTCTGAAACGCTTGTCGCTTCTCGAGGATCGTCGGGGCGCTCCTAGAGCCACAGCTCCTTAGAATCCTTTAAAACACCCAAAAATATTCCAAATTCTTCGAAATCCCTTAAAACTTCCTTAAAGCTCTTAAAAATTCCTTAGAATTTCCAAAATTACTTCAAAATCTTTCAAATCCCTTAGAATGCCTTCAAATTATTGAAATCTATCAAATATTGGGTAGATGTTTTTAAAAATACCTTTAAATATTTCACAGCTTGTTTAATACCTTGGAGCCCCTTAAAGATCTTATATATTCTTTGGGATTTTCACAAATACCCTAAAGTATTTTAAATCCTTTGAAATCCTTTCAAACGATAGATACACGGTGACAGTTCTTAAAAAATCATGTACGAAATAGTCAAAAAAGAAAATTACAAATTGGAGTAGTAATACAAATAAACGAGTGTCGTGATAATTAAAATAGAAATAAAAATTATCTATATTCTATTATAATTATAACCTGTATGTTAAATTTCATTTGTTAGTTACTGAAATGACTCAAACACTTAAAACAACTTAAACAGTGCTTTGAACTTAGATAGTTCTTTTGTTTTACCTTATAATTCACAAACGTCCAGAATTGTCCAAAAATTATACAAAACACATGACATAAAAATCATTTTTAAACCTGTTAAAGATCCCTTCAGTTTGTTCAGAACTCAAAAAGATCCAATTACGAAATAGAAAATTACTAAGGTAATATATAAATTGACATGCTTAGATTGTGAGCAATGTTATATTGGCGAAACCAAACGGTACATCGATGTAAGATTAAAGGAACACGTGAGAGATTGCAATAACAAAAGACTTAACAATGCTCTTTGAAAACATGCAACTTTAAAGACTCATTTGATTTTGAAAACTTTATTATTTCAGCTGAAGAAGCATACTACTTCAAATGTATGTGTATGGAAATGTTTTATATTGTTAAAAATACCAACAATGTTATTTTTAGAACAGCATAGATAAAATGAGCATAACCTACAATAGTCTTATTCAAGCAACTCAATGATATATGATTTTCTCTTAAACCATAACTTTAAAATTTCTCATTATAATCTAAAATAAATATCCTTCTTCTTGCTTCTTTCTATCTTGCTTCTCTCTCTTTTCCTTCTCTTCAACATCAATGTACCGCTAGCGCTCCATGATGATGTGTCATGCGCAGTAGATAATAATTAACCACCAAGTCAATCTGAATCAACCTACAGACTATACGCTGTTTAATATCCTTGCCGTAATCATTCCGTCTCAATATTTATTTAAGTCCGTTTAGCAAACGGTGTCATATTAGTAACTAACAAATTAAATCTAACATACAGGTAATAATAATATAATATACATAATTTTTATTCCTATTTTAATTATTACGACACTCATTTATTTGTATTACTACTCCAATTTGTAATTTTCTTTTTTGACTATTTCGTACATAATTTTTTAGGAATTGTCACCGTGTCTGTCCTTTTTTAAGTCTTCACGTTTACAAAGTACGTATTATGATCACAGAGCGCCAAAATTTCGTAGAAAGAAGTATTTTATACTGATGAGGACTGTCGACGTACAGTCGTAACGTCTACCATATATGTATTAAGAATCTCTCAGACATAATTTCAATAAACTGACCAGTAATTGACTGAAATTTCGACTTTCATCTACAAGAATATGTATATTAACAATTCCATAATTTTTTTGAATACCTTGAAGAGTTTCACAGCTAGTTAAATCCCTTGAAACTTCTTGAGGCTTCGGAAAATTCCTTGATATTTAAAAAAAATACATTGAAATCCTTAGATTGCCTTGTAATCGTTTAAACCTCCCTAAGTATTTAAAATTCTTTCGAAATCTTTTGAAATTCGTTTAAAACTTTTCTTGCGGTTTTTGAAAATACCCTACATTTTTTAAATCCTTAAAAATTTCTTTAAATTAATTAAATTTATTAAAAACTGTTTTGGAATATTTTTAAATACCCTGAAATATTTCTAATATTTTTAAATATTTTGAAATCCCTTGAATTTGTTCGAAACCTTTAAAAATTACCATAAATTTTCCAAATTATCCTAAAATTAGTAAATTTTTTCACCGTTTCATATTACTGAAATCTATTACGTAATTCTCGGACTTTTTTTAATATCGTAAAATGTCAAGCGTCCTTTGTAATCGATGGACATATTTTAAATCGTTGCAGAATTCCTTTGAATTTACAAAAAATACCCTGATATCTTAACAACTTTTCGAAATCCTTTCAAATTATTCAAATCGACTGGAAATTTTTAGGAATCTGCAAAAATCTGAAAATTTGTCATATAACTTAAATTGTTCCATGAAATTTATATACTATGATGTGGAATAAAAAAGGAGAATTTAAAAATGGGACTTTTGCAATTCAGACCATGTAGCTTTCAAGCTTTCACCAAATGAACTGAAAATTTAATTGTAGAAAGATGTTATTATATACTAAAAACTGTTTCAATGAATTTATAATCAATTTTTTTAATATGTAAAAAAGTTTTACATCAGTAAATAGAATGGGAAATAAAGGAAAAATAAAATTATTTGCAGTTGAAAAATTGCACAGAAGTAACAATTTGCACTTTTCGTTATCAATTCTAAAAGTACAAAATAAAATACATCACCGGTAACCATTAATATACTGTTTTGCAATTAAACAACAATAAAAAACCTTTTCGCTAAATAAACATAATGATAAATATACAACCTTGTGTTTGTTAGGAATTTTGTGCTGTGTAATACAAAAAAAAGGAATTCTTAGGAAACAAATTGAATTTTTAATTAAAAGTTTTTAGTCAAGATAAACAATCCAAATAAAAAGATTTAAATTTTCGTGTCAAAGAGATGAATTTCCTGGAAAATAGTCGAGTTGTCAACCCGTAAATTATATGAATTTTTAAGTACAAAAAATTGAATTTCCAACCTAAAATATGAATTTTCTACCAAAAGAATTACATTTTCAACTAAAAAAAAACCAGTTTCCAAGAATATTAATAAATTTTCAAATAAAAAAGATAAATTTTCAGTTAAAAATGATATAGTTAAATTTACAGTTAAAAAAATTATTTTTTTACTAAAAAAGTACACTGTCAACAATATAGTGAAATTTTAAACCAAAGGAATAAGTTTTTATCAAAAAATAGAATAGTTCATTGTTTGATGAAAAATAATTTTTTAACAATTGAAATGAACTTTAAACGAAACAGTTAAACTTTGAATCAAGCAGATAAATTTTTGACCAAAAAGAGTGAATTTATATGAAATAAGATAAATTTTCGACAATAAATGGAATGGTTAAATTTTAAGTTAAAAAAATAATTTTGAAGTAAACTGATGTATAAAAATGATGATGACATTACTACCAACAAAAATATTTTCCAACAAATTAGTTTGATTTTCAGCTGAAGCAGACCAATTTCCAACTTAAAATTAAATCGTTTAAATTTGAGTAAAAAATAAATTTTTAACTCAACAGTTAAATTTTTAAAGAGACAGTTACACTTTCATCAAAGAAGATTGATTTTCTTCCAGAAAGTATTGATTCTTGAACAAATATTTTCATTTTTAAATGATACTCTAACATAATATCTAATTTTGCAATGGAACGATTGAATTTTCAACCAAAATTAATAATTAGTGACCAAGAAGTTTAATTTTTTGTTGAATAAATAAAATTTAAACTAAGATAATGAATCCTAAACTAAAAAAATTACCTCTTTAGCAAATATTTGTATTTTTAAACCCAAATATTATGTTTAGAAGAAAAAATACATTTCTTTAAACTAAAATAGCTGAATTTTAAACTAAAAAGGTGGATTTCCAACTAAAAATAGAATTATTAATTTTTAGTTAGAAAAATAAATAAAAGAAAAGAAATGTATAACCAAATCATTTCATTTTAAACGGAAGAAGTTAATTTTGAGTGAAAAGGATAAAATATTACCTAATGAGCCTACCTCTCTAAAAAAAATTATTTTCACTTAGAGAAGATATACGAAGTGTAAACAAACTTGTTCAATTTTCACTTGAAATATATATATATTTTCAACCGATACTAGAACAGTTAAATATTTAGTCAGAAAAATTGATTTTGAACACACGAAAGAAGAATTTCCAATAGAGCAAATGAATTTTGATTAAAAAATATTAAGTTTCCATCTAAAATAAGGATTTTCAACAAAATAGTTCAGTTTCCACATGAATGTAAATAGAACGCAAGAAAATAAACTTAATTTGATCAGTAAATTGTGTGGCAGTATTATCTGGTGAATTAGTGGGAAATTTAATTAATTGTTTTTTGTTCCATAAAAAAATATAACAATTTAATTTTTAAAAGAATAAATCAAAGCCAAAAAATATATTTATAGGACCTGTAATAAAAGAATTTATTATTATTATTTTGTTATTATTGTTCCTTATTTGTTTATACTCTTTTCCTTTTATTCATAAAGTATAACGTGTAACATCTATAATTGTATACTCGATTGTATTTCAGGTGACTTTGCAGAATTGACATAGCCTATTTACGTATTTCAGAACATTAACTTCTCATTGTTTAAATAAAGCATAAAACCTGAATTAATCGCATTATTTAAGAAATTTTGTATATTTTTCGCTATTTTAAGATTAATGCATTTCATCCTTTCTTGTTATTATGATTATTATATTGGGAACAGAGAAAACGTTTAAAATCAATGTTAAATTCAATCATTAAAAAAATGAATAATTCCTTATTATTGAATTATAGAATTTCAAATTTGAAGCTCAAATTGTTGATTAATTTTAATTGTATGGCATTCCAAATGAATGAGAATTGTTGAAAAATATATTTTTCTCACTGTTGAATAAATAAAGTTATTGTGTTAGTCATTCACCACTTTTTCATTAACTTTAGAAATTTGATGCAAATTCTTCCAGACTCTTTTCGAAATTCTATGCAATTTTTTGGTAATTTTAGGTGACTAATGTAAATTTTTCTTAAACTTTCTATTCGATTCCTGTCCTAAAAAAACTTCTTAAATACCTTAAAATTGTTTAAATTGTTTAAATCATTTTAAAATTCCTTAAAATCCTTTGAATTCCGTGGAAAGGACTCCGCAGCAAATCTACATGAAATGGCTTTCGGTCGATTTTAATTAGACTTCGTAAAATTGCGGTTCTCAATGTCTCGATCAAAAGTTTTATGGGGCACAAAGTCCGAAAATGGACAGTTTTCGAGTTATAGAGGGTTAAACATCCAATCCTATTAAGAAACATTACCAAATATCTCGAAAACTGCAGCTCTGCGAAATAAATGCTCCCTATTAAGGTTATTGGGCTTTAACGCGGAAATGGAAAGAAATTCATGGCTTTAAGACACAGGTCATTTTTCAAGGTCATTCAATGTGAACTTGTCATTTATTACTAATATTCAGCTAATAAAGATAAGATATAAAGAGGAAATCAATATAGAACCCATAAAGGAAAGAAATGAGAATCTTATTGCCGGATATTGTCGAAATTAAGATCATTTCATGCCTTCATTGGATAGGTATTGACAACGTCCTGGACAAATCTTGCCTTCATTGGCTAGATAATGACTAAATCTCGCTCATCTCTTGCCTTCATTGGCTAGATAGTGACTAAATCTTGCTCATCTCTTGTCTTCACTGGCTAGATAATGACTAAATCTCGTTCATGTCTTGCCTTCATTGGCTAGATAATGACTAAATCACACACTCGACTTGCCTTCATTGGCCGGATATTGTCTAAATCAAGCTCATTTCATGCCTTCATTGGCTAGATATTCACAACATCCTGGACAAATCTTGCCTTCATTGGGTAGATAATGATTAAATCTCGCTCATGTCTTGCCTTCATTGGCCGGATATTTTCTCTAAATCAAGCTCATTTAATGACTTCATTGGCTAAATGTTGACAAAATCGTGGACAAATCTTGCCTTCATTGGCTAGATAATGACTAAATCTCGTTCATCTCTTGCCTTCACTGGCTAGATAATGACTAAATCTCGCTCATCTCTTGCCTTGACTGGTTTAGCAAATTACTAAATCTCGCTCATCTCTTGCCTTCACTGGCTAGATAATGACTAAATCTCGCTCATCTCTTGTCTTCACTGGCTAGATAATGACTAAATCTCGCTCATCTCTTGCCTTCACTGGCTTGATAATGACTAAATCGCACTCATGACTTGCCTTCATTGCCCCGATATTGTCTAAATCAAGCTCATTTCATGACTTTATTGGCTAGATATTGACAACATCCTGGACACATCTTGCATTCATTGGCTAGATAATAACTAAATCTCACTCATGTCTTGCCTTCATTCGCTAGATAATGACTAAATCGCACTCATGACTTGCCTTCATTGGCTGGCTGTTGACTAAGTCATTCTCATTTCTTGCCTTTATGGGTTCTATATTGATTTCCTCTTCATATCTTGTCTTTATTGGCTAAATATTAGCAATAAATGACAAGTTCACATTGAATGACCTTGAATAATGACCTGTGTCTTAAGACCATGATCTTCTTTGCACTTGCCCGTTAGAGCCCAATAACTTTCATAGGGAAAATTTATTCGCAGAGCTGCAATTTTGGAGATATTTGGTAATGTTTCCTAAAAGGGTTAGATGTTTCACCCTCTATAACTCGAAAAATGTTCATTATCGGACTTTGCTGCGGGGTCCTTTGTAATTAATCTCATAAAGTCCATGTAAGTACCTTAAATCCCTTTCACTATTTTAAAATTGATTAAAATCTTTTAAACGCCATTAAAATCTCTGGAAATTCTTTTAAAATCATTTATGATATTTAAAAATTCTTTGAAAATTCTTTAAATCATTTGACTTCTTTCTAAACATTTCGAAAACGCTAACAATCTCTTGAAATCTTTTAAAAGCGGTTAAAACCTCTTGAAATCTCTTAGAATCTTCTTCCATCTGTGAAAATCATTTTTAATTCATTAAAGTCCCTAAAAATCCGTCAAGATCCTTCGGTATCTATTGAAATTCCGTTAAATCTTATTAAGTCCCTAAGAAGCTATAGAAATGTCATTAATTTTTATAAAAATTTTGTAGTTTGTAAATTACTTCGTAGTCCTTTAATAGAAATATTTCAAGCCTGTGAGGGTTTTTCCCAATTTTTGGAAATTCCTTAAAATATTTTTATATCGACAACATCTTTTAAAACTTATTAAAGCTTCCCAAAATTACTTTAAACCCGTTTAAAATATTTGGAAATTCTTCGAAATTTCCTTAAATCTTTTCAAATCTATTAAGATCCATAGATATACTTTGAAACCTTTTGAAATCTCCTAAAATTCTTTCAAATCTCGTGAAATGAAAATGTTGAGCACGAAATAATTGTACACTTCCTGAACTCGAAGTTGGATAACACGAATGTGGGGGCTTATGAGTCATACCCCTTACAAGGACCAAATTTTATAGCCAGAATATAGGTTTGAAAAGTAGCTAGCTGCATTGTCAACCATTAAAAAATTATATGGGCAGTTAAACAATTCAAACCATTGAAAGTTGTAGTACATCATAAAATATTCCTTGAATTAATTTTTAAAGGGTTTCAGTCCTTTTTGGGTCCATTGTTCACGGTAAGCAGGTGAAAGCACTCCTTCCTGAATAACAGAACGGTACAGGTCACAGGGAAACATGGGGGCACCTTAGTGGAACTCATGATGTCAAGAAGAAGGAAAATTGCTGATCCAGGAATCTTAATTTCTACGGTAAGGGAGTAAAATTTTTCAAATCAGCAAAGTATTTAGGAGTAATATTTGACCCCGAATTGAAATGCAAACTTCATGTTAATGCAATGGTAAAAAAGGCTCCGATGGTTTTTTGGGTCCATGGTGCGCAATAGGGAAAACCTGATCGTTTGTTTTAGACTTATAGGAGCATATGCATCTACAATATTTTTGTCAAGGACTAAACTAATCAGTAATATTAAACAACTGGAATGCCTCCTAAAGCGTTTACTACTTCGCGATCACTGGTGCTATGAAAACAACACCAACAGCAACTCTTTACGTCATTCTGGACATCTGTATCACTTTTAATCCTGTTCGTAAAGAAGATTGCGGCAGAAGAAGTCTATAGACTTTTACTAGGGGTAACCTTAGTAATGTTCAGGTGAAATATTCATTCTGAGAGCGAAGCAGCACTCTAGGATCTTACTACTGAAAAGTTTACTTCCAGAATAGTTTGGAGTTGCCTTCAAGATCTTCTTAAGGTTGCTGGTACAAACTGGGTCAGTCCGATCTGCGTTGCAAGTCATGCAGATATTGAAGGTAATGAGTAAGAAGATGCATTGGCTAAGATGGGAGCTTCACAGTTTCTGATTGGGTCGGAACCCTACTGTAGTATTTCGTATACAACAACGAAAGGAGACTTCGGTAAAAGCTCTGAGAGGAGCATACGGGATATTGAAAGGTAACCAAAAGAATAGTGCATTCTGAGGATTTTATATTTTTTTCTAGTACTAAGAAGACTAATAAAGTATTGGACATGGAAAAAAGGAAGGATAATGTCGTAGCAGGGATGCTTACTGGACACGGCCGCTTGAAAAAATCTTGACGAACATAAAGATTTGAGACAACCCTTTGTGTTGAGCTTTGAGCTTTGTGCTATGAGCAGTCAGTGCATTACTAGCATCACCCTCTATCATCACAATCATCACACTCTGTATTATGCAGGCCATAGTTCAATTGGGAGTTGTAATAGTGAGGGCTGGATCAACTCAAGAGGGTTATCCTGCACTGTTGGCAAGGATGCTCACTGGCACATAGTGGCCCGAAACAGCTAAAAAGGCAGAAATAATTCTGAAAAGAAAGATTTTTGATGAATTTTTGTATTTAGGGATTTTAAGATACTGGGAATCTGAATTGTGCAATATCAGTGTTGTAGGTTACCTTCATAAGGCAGCGGCGTAGTAAAAGAAACCCAAACATATTTGTTTGAAAAAAACTATTTGATACTTTTGGGTTTTAAGGGGTACAAATCCATTTTTTTATTGCCAATTGCATAGTTTTTCTCCCTAATTTAGTGAGGTATTGGAATTTTCAAAAAAAAAAAAAAAGAAATGAAAACATCGTAAATTCTTGAAGAAATAGACTTTTACGTGGGGGAATCAAAATTTACCGTTAAGTGTACTGTGATCCCTAAAAATTAAAAAAGAGAAATTATTAATAAAATAAAGTAAATATTACCTTTTCGCATTCACTAAATTGTACCATTTATTTCCCATTTTTATTAACACAGCGCCAAAAAAAACGTGCACATTTAAACTTTGTAGAAAATAACAGGAAATGTTTCTTTTGATGTAACATATCACGGGGAAAACACTACAGTGTGCACAATAAATGAACGAATAATACTTGAAAAATAAATCTAAACAACATAAAATTTTATGTGTACTAAAACATTTATTATTACTTATTTCAGTCTGAAGCAGATGCATCACAGAAGGTTGTAATTGTGGCAAGTGGGTGCCATTAAGGGGTTTTAATAATCTTGACGATTTCTTGAGATAAAGGTTTCTTCTTGGAAATTAAGAGGGCAAATAAACCCACAATTACAGGGACCGATGTTAACAAAAGCCCGTTGAATAATTTAATGTTCACTCTGGTCTGGGACATTTTTCTTGTTTGGTGGAGGCGGTATGCTCTTATGAACTTGGTTCGCATCTTATAAGCTTCCTCCGACAAGAGAACTGAAGAAATAATGTTTTCCTAAAAAATGCCGCCCATGATTCAAAACCTCATGTACAGAGCTGGGGAGGTGATACCACCTTCCACAAAGGGTTACGTACAGCTCAGCAGTGTTACGACCCAAGTATATTTATTAACTTGCCTATAATTTAAAAAATTATTCCAAAAGAAATCATTGCCGTTGAACCTGGCGGGTGTTCTTGGGGAGAGGAGGTATCTACAAACTGAAGCTCAAGGGTCACATTTTGTTGAGTTTATTATTTTGTGGGAACCTTTTCATCTACTTTCGTGCAGAAGATGCTGCTACCTAATGCTCAGAGCGATGAGCATTCCTTTTTAAATTTCGTGGGAGTAAGGTGAAAATCAGTAAATTCGATTTTAGTAAATTATAATGCAAAAAACACATATATTCTGAAATCCCTAGATTAGCCATCGTTAATCGGTAACAGTACGTTTGTAGATACGGCCTACTACAATTAGAGAGTAAGATCAAACGCCTTGTAGTTTTTTCCAAATATTTAAAATACCTAATTTATTGTCCTCAAGGGTGATCCGCCAATTAGCATGATTTATAGCTGCTTGACTATCAATTTAAAAGGATTTCAGTAAGCACAATTTTATAGCTGCGTGAAATTATGATACCTTTAGAACAGTAAATGTCACTTTGCTCCTCAATCTTCACCCACAATAATAATAAAGGTGAATTAATTTCAATACAATATAAAACCGGAGCGATACCAGACTCACCATACTGCTTTACAATTTTAATCCTACATTTAGAGAAGAAAGCGAGAAAGGTTTAACCTTTATTACTTCCTTGCCTAATTGGCTAATTTGTTCTTCGAATAAATACGCGCACACTTGGATAACACGCGTGAGACGCCTTTTACACTGTCGCAATGTCATTGACTTTTCAAAGGCTATTGCATAACTGGCTTTAAACCGAGAGACTGAGTCTTAGTCACTTTTTATTTTAATGGAAGCGGCCTTCGCTTAATTTTGAAAAAAATGCACTTCGTTGTCCAAGTTTTGTTTTAATGTTTTGCCAGTAGTTTCAGTGCGCCCAAGTCAGGAGACGGAAAAAGAACACTTCTACACATCACTTCGTTTTTCGCCTTCAATTTCGCGGCGTCGTCTTTGTCGTCTTATATCTAGAACGCGGTTTTCGTTTCAATTTCATTTGGAAAACGAAGAGAAAACCATATGGGTAACGCGAGGTACTGTGGCTACCTACTCGGCAGCCAGCGTAACCCTTCTCCAATTCACATATTACTATCGCAAATACTACTTGCTCGTCACGAGTAGCTTGTGCGACTGCGTGGAGATTTTCTGAAGGATACTTTTTGTCAATTCCCTATCGGTGGTTAAAAGTGGGGCATTTTAATGACCAAGTTATTATTTTTCGCTAATAGATCATGAAATATAGAAGTTGGACTTCAGCTTGACCGCTTAAAGTTTGTGCTTGTCAGCCACTATCTGTTTCCTGTTGGCAATTTTTATTTTGATCAAACTGCATTCTGCTGAGGTTTTGTTCAGCAGTTTTTTTCAATTTGCTGTCTCAGAAAATAATTGATTTCTAAATTTACTTTAGAAATCAATTTTTACTTCATGAGCAATTACTGCGGGTCTCACCTTTCAATATATCTATGTAAATATTTATTATGTGAAACCCTTTTTTCAGGTTGTTTAAAATTGTTCAATTCTGAAACTGCTCTTTGCCCATGAAATTCTGTACAATTTTCAAGAAGTTATAGCCGTATCAAGTTTTCTTGTTATGAAGGGTGGTTTGAGCAGGGAAGCAATGGATTGAATAGGGTAGCTACAAGAGATCATTGAGTGTAGGATGGCTGGAGAATGCAGAAAGAAGAAATTGGATGACACCGACACGGTCGTTGGCCTTACCTGTGTGATACCTCGGTACCTCCTACGACTTGATGATATGTGTGTGGACCATTTACCTATGCCTGCGTTCATTGTCTCCATTTGTGCACGCGAGTGTTATGATTTTTGTAGTTTCGTTTTATTTCCAGATTCATGCCTTCATTCTCGTGATATTTTGCTTTCGACTGGACCTTACCCTTTACATGCTATTTAACTTTGTTTTCTATTTTAGGTTTCTTTTTTAAAAAAAAAATACAATTAAAATTCACAATTTTCAACATATATCTCCTTAATTTTAGATATTGTGTTTGTCTCTTTTTTTTTAAATTTCGGATTTAATATTCCAATTGAATTTTATGATATTATTAATTACAGTTAAGAACATTTATCTTCTTGCGCAACTTTGAAAAAGGCATTCTTCGATTCGCTCGAGCTCGCCCATTTCTAATTGTCATCATTTTGAAGTGCTGACTTGGCGACATAATTTATAATTACTCTAGTTACGTTTAAACTGGAGTGTCACAGTCGAGGAAACAAGTTAAACAGATATCCAGCTCGTGTGTTAACCACACCACCCAACTGAGGAATATCTACAAGGAGGCCCATCTTATCCCTGAATTTAGATTAAATGTGCTTCTTCTTCATCTTCACTAAACTTAAGTGCTTGGTGGTTGATATGTTTCTCTTCTGCCACTTTAATATTGTTGAAAGAACTCGATTTTGCACCGCAAAAATACACGACTGAGAGGAAGAGCATATCAGCTGAGCTTTGATTTTGCCATCAAACATTGATAACATTAACTTGTACAATACCTGCACATCCCTGCCTCCAACTATGAATGTTTAGCCAGGGAATCAGTTCGCGGAGATCCTTCAGGTCAGCAGGAACAGCTTTAGTTTGTTCTCTCATTCTGCCAAAGAACATTGCGGTCAGTACTATCAGTCAGGTGCACAAAAGCTACGGAAGTGAGTAAAATGGTACCCTTACTTCTGAGAGACGTGTCATCTTCCACTTATTTACACTGCTTGTAGTTTTTGTACATACTGTTGGCGTCAAACCCTTCTTTGCACCATAACTGCACGGTTGCATCTTCGGACAAACTGGACACAACTGGTTCCAGATATTGAAGGAGAGGTGCTGCTGATGTATCCAGTATTCCTTGAAGTCTCACAGACACACTATTTTTGTTTGCCTTTACAGTTTCTTCCACAGGGTAGCTTCCTTTCTTCACATTTAGCAGTTTATTGTTGGGTGGAAGTATATCTGCTCCGTAGTTTCACTAAACAGCCGAATTTTCTGATATTGAGATTTCGTCAGGTCGTACTCGACCAGAAGAGCAGTGGCCTGGTCTTTAGAAGCACCTGCCGCATGATTTTGACTAAATCAGCTTTATCTTCTTTGCGAGAAGAGTACCACAGTCTATTATAACTCCGTCAAATGTCAGCAGCACGATAGCTCCGCGCCTGATTGAAACGAATTTACCCTTTCTACCCTATTCCTCTTTGTCCTATCTCCCGGGTCAGAAAATCTCTCTCTTTTTGGTCCCCGACTTCTAGCTGCATTTTCTGGACCAGAATTTGCTGGCCAGGTAAACGAGAAGACTATGAGAAACTCGGAAATTAATTTTTAAATGCTAATTAATAGGTTGTCGCTTTAACTCTATATTTCATGCGGAACCGGCTCAATCTTATTATAAAGTCTAGTCATTTACGTAAGCAAGATTCATTTTCAGAAAGGAGAAGAAGAAAGCAGCATTGAATTCTCCCCTTGATTTTCATTTATTTTTCCCAGTACAAACCTGAGTGCATCTTGCACTTTGATTGTACATGGTTCACGAAATTAATTGCGAACTCTTTCACTTCGTTTTCATTGTATTTAATTTTCAACGAAGAAATCTTGAAGTGGTGAAATGTCTTTAAAGCAGTTCGTAATTTCAGGTCGCAAAACTCTGAAAAACACCTCATTGCTTACAGCTACTGCGTTAGTTGCCATTCTCGTTGCCCATACCACACTCGTGCGAAGAATTCTTCGCTACAAGCTGTGCACAGTATGGACTTAACGGAGCACTTTGTTTACATACACACCTGGCGCCTGATCTTGTTCCGGCGGGCCAGAACCTGTCTGCTTAAGTGGTGAGCGCGCCGGGTGGACGACGTGATTTGCGACTTTTATCAATAGATATCGTTTGGAGGCGCGTATGGGCAAAAACTCCGATTGCCTCTTGATGCACACACACTAACCACTCATATATTCTAGGATTCATTTATGACATCTCGTAACATGTATTTATAATTCAATACAAATTTGACTATTGTTGACTTCTATCAGAATTTCGTAGTGTATATTTTGGCGTCTTGGAGCAGCAGTCAGTGGGCTACGTTCAAATTTCGGCTTAACACTTTTGTGAATCGAATTTGTCCTTTAATTTGGAATATAATATGTCAGCTCTTTGATGGTTCCTAATGAGGTAATCGCCATAGGCTTAGCAACCAAAAATGACGGTTGCTTTAGAGAGCGCTACGCTGCTGTGGATACGTCAAGTTCAGCCGATTTTTTACGGGGCTTCAGAGTCACGAAGGATAAAAATATGGGTGTGTGATGCCTTGTATATTTACATGTGAAAAATACAGACAACCATAAGAAGTGCGATGGTTAAACAACGTGGATGCAAGAGAGAGGTGCCAGGTTGCAGAGAGAATCTTCTAATAGACAGGTTTATTACTCAGTATTCGAGCTCGATGTAATTTGTCCATGGCTTAGATTCACTGGCCTCCAGGTGCATCCATGAATACTGAGATGCATGAAAAGCTTATGCTCTTTTCACGGACAAGGACTGTCCTAAAATCTGACAAAAGACAAGTGACTACTAGCTATTTCACATATAACAGGTGGGTCTTTCAATGATACTCTCTAAGTCTAATATTTGGCTGATTTTCGGTCTTACCTCTATATATTGTACTGCGAGGCGAAAGCTCTAGATATCGATGTCCCCTACCGAACAGAAGAGTATATTAGGTCAACCACCTTTTATAAATGGAAGACCTTAAACTCTTTGCCTTTTTAAAAAAGAATCTTTCAATCTTTATTGCAGCGGTAAATAGGTACTTTAAAGCAACATGAATAGGCTTTGTAGTGGATAAGTGTGCATGTCTGCATCTACACAATGGTAGACTGGAAACTACATCATTGCGTAATGATGAGCATTTTCAGCTATTACGCATATTCGTAATGGAGAATCATTTGCATATTTTAGAATACTGAAAGAGGAAAAACGAAATGTAAATGTGTTAAAATCGGCCCTTAAAAAAGCTATCGCCAAAATTTCCACAAAAATTGGACTTCCGAATTATTTGAAAAGAATAACATCCAGGTGACCAAGATGCTGGCTGTTTCTAGGCTGCTGTACATGTATGGTATGGTGGTGCCTTGACCGACGAGCAAATGACAGTAAGAGTAAAGTGGTGCCAAAACATACGAAAAAGATTTGAATCGGGATCTTCTCGGGATGTAAATAGTATTATAACAGGCGACAAAACCTTGCTGTATTATTACGACGTTCGAACAAAATCACAAAACAAGATTTCGCTGTTTGAGGATGAGGATGCTCCAGTGGAGGCGTCGAAGTCTCGATCTGTAAACAAAAGAATGATTGCAGTATTCTTTGGGAAACGCGACATTGTGGAAAGGGTCGTACTGGAAAACCAGCGTACAGACACCTCTTCCTGGTACACTCAGGTATATTTACCCCAAGTCATAAACCAACTCAAAAACATCAGGCCGAAATCTCGACTCAGCACCTGGCTCTTTCACCACGACAATGCACCGGCTCACAGAGCGAAGGTCACAGTAGCTTTTTTGGTCAAATCTGGACTAACTGTTCTAGATAACCCTCTTTAAAGTCCAGATCTTGCTCCCTGTGACTTTGGTTCGTTTCCGAAAGTAACAAAAGAACTAAAAGGGTGTAGATTAACTAACGAAACTGATCTTTTGACGGCGTGGGACCAAGCGTGTGCTGATCTTCAAGAAGAAAAGTGACAGGATTGCTTCGATGACTGGTTTCGACGTATGGAAAAGTGTATTCACTGCGGTGGAAAGTACTTCGAAAAACTATAAAAAGTTCGTCTGTATTGCAAAACTTTCGTAGCGCTCTATGTATAATCCATCATGTTGGAATAACTCTTATTCAACCTATCCCAATCAGTGTTCAAATTAATAGATAAAGTCTTTTGTTTTTCAATATAAAGTATTTCCATAAATTCTTTCTTTCTCTCATTGCCCTTACTCTGCAAAATTACAAAATTAGCTTAATCAAAATCATGGTCAACATCAATAAATTTCTTTGTATGTCTGGCAAGAACACTCTTATAAAAGCGTCACAAACGAACATCATTTTTGTGTTCCTCTATCCTATTATTAGGATGTCTGCCAGTCTGTTCCGCGTAAGTCATCTCAAAAATCCTGCAAGTGATCTGGTAGAGAACACCACCTTCCAAATTCTCCAAAGGATCCTTGAAAAAAGTTATTATTAAATCCATTTCAGGTGACACACGGAAAGCAGTTTGAATCTTAAACTTTTTAATAAAGATTCAATCGTTTTCGAAAATTGACCAAAAAATGACAGAGCAAAAATATTAAAAGAACTATACTCTCTCAATTGCCTCTGATTATCTACAGGCAAAACGTTACTTTGTCTGCTCTTGATTTGTTGAATTCTAATTGTAATATTCTTATCAATTGACTTTTGTGGGTAATGATTTAGAAAGAGGATATTCCTAACAATATCCAAATTTCTTTTGTGAAATGAAACATGTGACAAACCCAGAGCTCTTTCAAATAAATTTTTGATTAGAACAACTTTGTTTTAAAAAGGGTGAGCAGAGAAAAGTTTGTAATTCTACCTGAATATGTACTTTTCTTGTACCAAGTGGTAAGAATATTACCATCCTGACCTTTAATTACTTACATGCCGAAAATAAAAAGACAAAGCAAAATCTAACTTCTTAAAAGCAAAAACCTCCAATTTTTTCATAATAATTTCTGCTAAAATCGGAAAAAAGACTCAAAAATAGGATTACTAAGTTTTTAACTATAAAAAGATCCATTTAATTTAAAAAATTTGAGTTCATAATAAAAATCATCCCTTTGATAAATTCTTTTTGACATAAACGAGTACGTGTTTCTCATTTTTCTTTCCTCTTTTTTATTTTTTTCTCCGAGTAGGAAAATTCTGTTCTTTTTCAGGAGAAAAAGGTCTTTTTCTTTGTTTGTTGGTTTCGAATTTCAATAAAAACATTTTCGGATGGTTGACCAAATTATGTCGATGGATTCTTGGTTTTATTTTTAGAAATTCTGCACATTAAATTCAACTATTTTTTTTGTGCTTGGATTAAAATATATCTTCTTCAGTTTAAATTTTATGTATTTGGTTCAAAATTTTTGTATTTTGTTAAAACTTTGTCTTTTTTAGGAAGCATATTTATCTTCTTGTTGGTTAATTCACCTTTTAGGTAGAAAATTAATTTCTTTGTTTACAAATGTAACTATTGGGTTGAAAATTCCTTTATAACTTTTAAACTTGTTTAGACATTCATCTATTTTTGTTCAAAGTTAATTTTTTGCTAGAAAATTTATCTGCATGGTAGAAATTTCAAGTTATTTTTGAAAATTCATCCATTTTGTTGAAACTTTGTCTTTTTTGGTGGAAATTCATCTTTCTGATTGAGTAGTAAACTATTTTGTAGGTAAATTGGTTGCTTTTATCTAGTTTACTTTTACAATTTCTCATTGATAATTAAAATTAGTTTTCATAGAAATATCAAGTATAACATTTTTTTTACAATTTATACCATTGGGTTAAAATTTAATCTACTTTTTAGAAAATTTAACCGTTTTGTGAAAAATTATATTTTTGAATGACGATTTTTTTCTGGGGTTGAAAATTAATCTCTTTAGTTGGAATTTCAAAAAATTAAAGAATAATAAACAAATGTTGTTACAAGAAGTCCATTTATTATTCAGATTGCAAAAATAAAGAAAAAATATGTAAACAAACTAATACGTAAAATAATAAAAAGGATTAAATGAATGTTTCTCGGAATTTACTACCTTCAACACCTCTTCTTCCGTCCTAGCCTTCTCCGCCTCTTCCTCAAAACTTATTTTCTTTCTTTAAAACACACAACACACTATACTCCATCTTTCCTATCCTATAGTCTTTTCCACTACTCTTTTCTTTTCATCATTTTCATAATTCCTTTCTGAGCTCCTTCTTTTTCTCTT
The DNA here is from genome assembly GCF_010883055.1 of Belonocnema kinseyi. NCBI lineage: Eukaryota > Metazoa > Arthropoda > Insecta > Hymenoptera > Cynipidae > Belonocnema > Belonocnema kinseyi. The sequence continues at coordinate 20,284,933 of NC_046657.1, read as the reverse complement.
TACAATCCTCATCCTATTCACTTCTATTCCCTTCTTTACTAACTTCTTTTTTGTTTGTGCAATTTAATACTTTTTTTATTTCTCCTATCATTTTTTCCATCTCCTTCTCCACATTCCTCTCTCTCGTTTCGATATCCCTGACATTTTCTTTATACTCTCCCTGCTTTTTTACCTTTTTTCTTCTTTATGCATATTTTTCTTACGTTTTTCTCCCTCTGATGTCACTATTAGGAGAAAATGATTTAAATATGTACAATTTCCTAGCTCTAATTTCTTAACCGTCACTTCATCATCCACTATCACATAATCAATTGCAGTTCCCCTTTCTCCAACTGATCATGTATATTTCCTTCCTTATCTTCCTCTATATTTACGCTTAAGATGAATCGTTCCAACTTCTTCTAGTTCTTGAACAATTTCTTTCACCTTCTTTACTTTATTCTGCATTTCACTATTCACATAAGCCCCCATTATCTTCCACTTCACTCCTCCTATTTTCACCTCCTTTCTACTAGTAATTTTGTTTTTGGTTATTTTCTTCTCATGCTTTCCTATTATGTATTCATTCCTTATTCCCATCATCATTTTGTCTATTGTTCTGCCTGTTTCATTCTTCTTCTTTGCAATTTGAACTTTACACTTGTAACCTCTTGATAACCTTCGATTTATTCTTTTCTATCTCTTACTATCTAGCCACATCTCCATTATTACCACTACATCCCACTGTGTTAAATTTCTCATAAACTCCCTATCCTTTCTCTCCAATCCTGCTAAATTCCATTTACATATGCTATACTCTTCTCTACATCAATTTCTCATCTCTTTTTGCTTCTTACTATTTCTTATTTTACTATCTCTTGTTCGTTTATCTTCTAGTTTCTCGGCATCTCATTTTGTACTATATTTCCCCTTCCTTCGTCGCAATCCCACCATACTCCTTCTAGCTTTATTCTGGCACACCTAACTCACGTTCTTTTTCCCTTACTTGTTTTCTCTTCCGCTATTTTCCTTTCTTACATACGCTTCACATTCCTTCTACCCCTACTTCAGCATCTATCCTTTTTAGCACATTTTCTACTTATTTGAATTCCGTTCCTTTTAATCTTAGACTCTTTATCACTATGTTCATTTTTCTTTTATTTCTTTCGTTGTCTAATTTTCTTTATATTTTCAATAGCCTTTTCTTCTCATTATTCCCACTCTCCCATTCAGCAGCCACCCGGTTCGATTTTTCAATTTTTTCAAGTTTTTACTATGATCCTCTTGTTTTTCTAATCTTTCTTGTCAAGTCTTTATCCCTTTGTCAAAACGTACCGTCACATCATCCCATTTTCGCACCTCTTTTCTAAATCCTGCCATTTTTTACCTAACTTCTCGGTTTACTTCCTCTCCTATTTTTCCTGACTTTTTTCTTGGATCTGTTATGCCTCTATAATCGTTTCACGCAATTCTTATACTATAATTTAAACTTTTCAACTTCTACCGTCCCACTATGTTAAGCTTTGTCCTCGTCTTTTCTCTTGTCCTTCTTCCCTCTTTACTTTTGTCTTTTCCCGTTGTTGTTATGATCATTCTTGGATTATTCAGGGTCAATTGTTACGGTCCCCATAATTGAGAACCACTCTGAACAATTTGTCAGGAATAAATCCCCGTCTGTGTTTACTAAACATAAACCAGACTGGGAAAACCTTCCGGATAAATTACTTTAGAGTGGCTATTAAGACGACCTTGCTTTCTCCCTGACAAACACGACCCTTTTAACGTGTTAATACCCGGGGAAGAAAGAGAGTTGTAAACTCACACCTGGCGCATCTGCGATGGAAGGCTTCCCCATCACGCGCCAGGCCCGTGAGTCTGAGTCACTGCGTGTCAGGACTCTTCTCTCTCTCTTTTCTCTCTCTCTTCCCTAAGCGTGGAAAGCGGCTAGCGGTCGCCAACTACGTATTCGACACGTTAAAGGGGAAAGGCCTGTTTTAAAATTTTAACTTTCGCGATTTCTTTTTAATTACAAAATGATTATGATTCTTCCTCTCATTTTTTTATTTTTATTTGGCGTCAGGGAGCAAAAGGGGAGCCCTAGGTTAATTTTGTATCTTTTATGTTTTAATTATGGCATTATTATTTTTTTTAATTCTGTAACTTCATTTTCTCTTTAGTTAATAATTTTTTTATTTTCTCTTCTCAAATATGATTATATTTTTATTTTTTTGTTGTATTTCTGTTTCTCCTTTATATCTTTAGGACCTATGATTGTAATTTTATTTTCATTTTCATTTTATATCTAGAATTAACCTTTGAATTTATTTTTTTTTTCTCTTTACCATATAAATTGTGATCGTTGTTTTAACTTCCTAATTTATAATGCCAAATACTACTCATTATGTATAATATTTCTTTTGTATTTTTGCGCCTCGATATCATTTTAGATATCTTTGTACTTAGGAATTTACGTTAGCCTGTACCTTCCGTTTTACGCTTTACGTTTTTCATGTGTCCGTATTTCGAATTATTTTTCCGCCTTTTCATTATACAATTTCAAAAAACATCGAGCTGAGCGACGCGCTCAGCTCTACGAAGGTAGGGATGGACTAAAGAGTGCAATCGTAATCAAAAATTAACTCGCAGGTCTTTTCTTTGACCCCTCTCTCGCTCTCTCGAGCACTCTCCTTATTATCCTCCGGCTTTCCGCCATCCATATCCTTACCCTCTTTCTCTCTCTCTATCTCTCTCTCTCTCTCACTCTAACTTCCATTCCGGTCGGTACGCTCACCGCAGCTCCGCCAAACTCTGTTCTCTCTCTCTCTTTCCAGTGTCGGTAAGCTCTCTGCAGCTCCGCCCGCACTCTTTACTATTTTCAGAGGACGGTACGCTCTCTGCAGCCCCGCCTCGAACTCTTTCCTATCATTCTACCTTTTCTGGGTCGGTAAGCTTTCTTGCAGCTCCGTTCGCCGTTTCTTTACTTCCTTACAAGCTCGGTAAGCTCTCTTGCAGCTCCGGTCGCCTTTAGCTTTCCTTCTTTCAACAACCCGACGTTCCTTTCCTTGTCTACCTCCTGCCTCTCTCCACCACCTATGCCTGATCAGGCGAAGACTTCCCGTCCCCGTCCCGGCAAGCGTACCCGTGTCCGCCGTCGCTTGACCGCCCTCCGCGACGCCCTGCAAGCCGGTCTTCCAGAGGACTGCAGGCCGTCCTCCTCCACACCCAAGGCAATAGTACGTTCTGCCGTACTAGTGCCGGTGTCGGAAAGGTCTCGTTTCGCTCACTTCCTCGTCTCGTCCTCTTCGTCTGCGGTCTCCCCTGCAACACGCGTGAGTGGGCCCCACCACCAACACGTGGTTAGCCGCCCCCACGTCTCGTACGTGCACGGGCCCTCCACCAACATCCAGACCACCTGCTCATGGACGGTCTCCAGGCCTGGAGATACCTCATCCTGGTGAAAGGTGCACCCCGCATCCAGCAGCAGCCACCCACGAGCCATCGCAGCCAGCCTCAGTCCATGCAGTGCCTGGACGGGTTCCTAAGGAAGAACAACCGGAGCCTTCCCATCCGAGGGTTCCCCTCGACCGCCTCCAGCTCCAGTAGCAGCCGTCGTGGCTAGTAGCCTATGCCCAGGAGGGTACGACCGGCTCGCCACTCACAACCAGCAGGCTAGAACACGTGGTAAGTGGCCTCTACCCCGGAGGGTACGAACGGCCCTCCACCCGCAACCAGTGGCCAAGGATAGTGGTTAGTGGCCTCTACCCAGGAGGGTACGAACGGCCCTCCACGCGGTATCGTGAGACACGTCGTCTCACATACCGAACACCTATCAACCCACCACATCGTTTTTAGATCAAGTCGGGTTCAGCCACCACCCACGTAACCCGGCTTGTATCACAATCATACTTCTGTCTTTGTTACTTTCTTCTTCTACCCTATCACTTTTCTTATTTATAAATGGTTCCATTGAACCTATATAGTCCCCTTCTTTTTTCTCACTTCTCAGCGTGCAGACTATGGTTATCCACTAAAAAAACAAAATATAAAGAAAAATTAAGATTTTTCGGTACACAAAAAAAAATTTCAGACGTTGTTCCACTTTTAAGACAGAACATGAAATGTATGCAAAAAAGTTGAATTTTTAACAAAATGTTAATTTTCAATCAAGTAGTGGCATTTTCCCTCTAAAATTAAAATCTAAAGTGTCAGCACTTTTTGTCCCAACTGTAATCCTTCCCCTTTTCCTGCTCCCCTAATTTCGCAGGACAGGTAGTTATAGCGAAATTCGAAAGACTATTTTATTATATAAAAAATATTATAAAAAAGATTTTAAGAAACAAATATTCAGCTAGGAGTGTATGAAAATTTTGTCAGTTGCGACAAATTGAAAATTGTTTTCCAACATGCGGAAAAACATGTTCAAGAAAAAAGACAATAAAAAGTAAAATCAATAAAACTCGATTCAAGGATTTTACTATCTGGAAATTAACTATGTGACAATAATTTCTGATACAAATCTACAGTTTACTCATTTTACCTAGACCGTACGGCGTATGCAATATTGAGAAGGAAGTTAATACTTCAGGGTCACTTTAAATGTCAAACATTTAAAATCGTTGCAAATAATACAAATTTTACATACTCTAAACTAGGTCCCTTTTATGTATTTATCACGCATTTCCGATTTTATCATTATTTGATATTTGCAAGATAACGGCCTGCATATATAAACCCCCACACGTGGCATTTGTTTCTTTCGCCAACAGTCACACTCTTCAGAAAATTCTTCAAAAAATTGGTTCCTCTGTCTTGGGATAATGAGGAACATTTTTGCTACTCCCCTTATCATCTCGGCAGCTTTCCTTCACTTTTTTGGTGAGTAAAACACATCAGATAATTTAATTAATTTATAAATTGTACAACTAAAATGTATTCGGATTTCCGAGTTCGTTTTGAATTGTTTTTAGATTGCGCATTAAGTTCTTGCGTCAATTAAGTTCAATTTGGTCATCGACCGACCCTAATCTACTTGCATTTCCGAGATTGTTTAAATAGTTTTAGTTTAGATTTCCAAATTGAACTTTTTTGATCACTGATTAAGTTCACACCTCAATCCTTATCAAGTTAAGCATTATCATCTTTAATATGATCAATTCCTAATTCCGAGTGCATTTTTATTAGGTCTGAAAATCAATTTCCAAATATAAAAGAAATTCAAAAATGAATTTTGCCAACCTCAAAGAAAGTTCACAGGTCAATCCGGCTAAAGTTGGACATCACTAACCGTACTAGGTAAATTAAGGCCAAGAAATGAGCACAAAATATATATTGCTCATGAATAATAAATAAAGTTGACTTATTTTTACATTTTCACTAAAAATAGTCCCTAAGTGCCGCAAGTTAATTGCAGTGCTTGACCTTCGTCTCGGGAATTAAATTAAATTGGATTGGTTAGGATTGAATTGAATTTAATGAGATTGTATTTCATGTCAGGTTCCAAGATTAGACATCTATGCATCCTATTTTCACTTATGGGCGACTGTTGTGATAAAAAATAGTATTTGACACTGGACCCCCTAAGTGGCACTTTGCCTCGAGTAAATTTCAGTGTTCATCCTTCGTCTCGGGAATTAATTTAAATTGGATGGGATGGGATTGGATTCCCTCTCGGGTTTTTAGATTAGGACTTCATGTGACCTATTTACCCTTATGGTGACTGATGTAATAAGAAAAAGGGTGTGACACTCAACCCATAAGTGGTACTTTGCCTCAAGTAAATTTCAGCGTTCGTTCTTCGCCCCGCGAATTGAATTGAATTGAACGGGATTGGATATAACTGAATTGAATTGACTGGGATTGGATTTTCTCTCGGATTTTCAGATTATGACTTTATGCGACCAATTTACCCGTATGGTGGCTGTTGTCATAAAAAAAAGGATGTGACACTCAGTCCCTATTCGAGTAAAAATGCTTCGACTTGAGTTCGACTTGGTCATGCCTTGTGTTCGTCTCCAAGGCATCGATGTCTGGCTTAAGATCGAAATCTGTCTTAAGTCGAGCCTTGCATTGGCTCGTTAATAATATAAAAATTGTTCCAATTACTCGCCTTCCATAGAGTAACATTAGTTAAAGATATTCCAATATTATATAAAAAACAGAAACATATTCTATAGAAACATTATTCTTTAAAGAATATTTTTTACGATTTTCTCTAATTTAACGTTTTTTGAAATTAATTTGCAAGAAATTTAGATGAAAACAATATAATGATGAAATTTTTTGTTGAGATTATTATTGTTAATAATATAAACAAATTTAATAAACAAATACATAAATTAGGCATTTTTTGACCAAAAACGTTGTTTTCTTCAAAGAAATTTTTTTGTAATCAGGAACTTTATGGTAATTTTAGAAAACTCCATAATTTTTTGATTGATCCTATGATTTTTTTAAACAAATTTAATAAGCGAATGCATAGATTAGGCATTTATCGAAAGAAAAATTAATTTTTTTTATCACAACTTTTTGAATTAGGAGCTTCGTGATAATTGTGAAAGAATTCACAATTTATTGATCAATTGTATTACTTGCTTAAACAATTTTAATAAACAAATTCCTTACTGGGGCATTGGTCGACGGAAATTTTTTTGTTTTCTCAGACTTGTTAATTAGGAGCTTTATCATAAATTTAGCAACTTTCATGATTATTAAAATTTTTTTTTTGATTTCTCTAAAACAAATCTTACAACAAAAATGGATTATTCGGGCATCTGTAGACGATTAAATTCGTTTTTAGGTCATTCTTCTTAATTGGGAACTTCATACAAATTTAAGCAAAATTCATATAATTAGTTGATCAAGTTTATTTTCCTTACAAAAAAAAGTTAATAAACAAATTTATTAACAAAATATTTATTATCTTGTTTAAAACGTCGTATAATTTATCAAATAATTATGAGTGTTAAAGAAATTATCATTAAGTTCACATTTTAAAAAAGTGACCTAAAACAACGAATTTCTCTGTCCGCATGTGCCCAAATAATGCATTTGTTTGTTAAACTCGTTTAAAAATATCACAAAACGATCAACTTATTACGAATTTTGCCGAAATTTTCATGAAGTTCCCAAACAAAAAGACTGATATCAAAAAACGCATTTCCTCATCACCAGATGCTCATAAACCAGATGCTCAGTCATAAAAAAGGAATTTTCCCGTCAACAGGTGGCCCAATAATGCAGTTGTTTATTAAAATTGTTTAAAAATGATAAACATGATCAACTAGTTATGAATTTTTTTTATTATTATAAATTTCTTAATTAATAAAAATTACATCGCAGAATACGAAGTTTTTTGTTACAAAATCCCTGATTAATGCATTCCTTTATTAAATTTCTTTATATAATAATATTAATAATAACAATCTCAAGAAAAAATTTTATTATCATCTATTTTTATACAAATTTTTTGCAATATTATTTTCAAAAAACTTAAGATTATGGAAAATCGTAAAAAAAATTCTCTCAACAAATAATTTACTCATAAAATGTTTGTTTTGTTTATTATTATATATGATATTGGAATGATTGGAAAAATAGCAAAATTGGTTATTTTTCATTATATTTGCTTATTTATAAAAAATGGAAATCCTACTTCAAAAATCAAATTTTCAAAATTTGATACAGGGCCCATATTTAACATGAGGTAAAAAATGTATATTAATCTAAAATGGAAATGTGGCCCACATTTGACATTGAGCTCAAAATTGACTGTGTCCATAGTGTCATTTTCTAAAAAAACCTACTTCTTAACAAAGAAAGCAATTAATTTTCGAAAAATACTCGAATTTTCAACATACTATAAAAAATGAATTTTTCAGAAAGTAGCCGGAAGTAAAAATATTATTCGACAGAATACTTCAAAGAAGACAAGCAATTTTATATTGCACCTGATATATAAATTATTAGTTGACAAAAATGAGGAATTTTCCATATTATGCCACTTAAATTATATTCAATAAGACTTTTGATATTTTTCTGTTATATTCATTGAATAGATTTTTAATTCGTCCTCAAAAGTTGGACTATCCACGAATTTTTGTTTAATGATCGGCACAAAGTTATTTCGTGTTAATGAAAATTTTTTGATTTTGAGAATTGAAATTATTTCAAAGTAATTTTTAATCTTTCCCCTTAATTTGAAACTTTGACTTTTATGAGTCTGTGAAATTAATAGTAATCTTTTATGCGTCTAGAAAAAATGTATATTAAAGTTTAAGAAATAATTTACTTATTCTGATTTTGTTTCTAATCAAAAATTTTCTGCTTCATTAACGCAATATGAGGGCAAGATTTCAAAATATTTTACAAGTTCCTGTTTGGAAATCAGCAGACAAGAATTATTTAGAAAATTTCCACCTTACTTTATTCACTTTTCAAATAATCGCTTTTCTGCTCGTCATGTACCCACAACAATCTGATGATTGACAATATTATTTCAACTAAAATTTAAAAAATTGAGGAAGTCATGAAAAAGTAAAGTCATGGTAACGCTTTACATTTTTTCCCAATGGCTTTAAAGCAAACTTTAAAATAAGTTAAACAATATATTCTGCTGGATATTTGTTTAAAATTTATTGTAAAGTCATTTCCGACATTAATAGTATAATCCAAAAATCTCCAGTCATTTTGTTTATTGAGAAATATCGTCTTCCTTGCTCGAATCTTTAGGAAATTAAAAAAAATTATAATTAAATGTCAACTCTTTCTGTAATTATTTGTTCCTCAAATTTATTGTAATTTAATATCCAAACCCATTAGAATCCAGGTTTATTTTGAATATATTTTCGAGCCCAATATTAAAATTTTTAAAATCTCTTAAGATTTTGATTTCACGGAAAATGTTGATTTCCTTGCTTGAATCTTTAAAGAATTCTGAAAACGACCTTTAAAATAATTTTAAACACTTTTCCCTCGAGAAGATTTTTTCTACGTTTATGTTAAATTAGTTTCCGATATTAATAGTATCATCAAAACATCTAACATCATTTTGGTTTTTGGGAAATGTTGATTTCCTTGTATAAATCGTTAAGGGATGATAAAACAACCCTTAACATAATTTTCAAAATTTTTCCGATAGAACGATGAAAAAATCATGGGAGATTTTTTTTTATTACACTAATGGGGTCGGAAATTAATTTAAAATGATACGTTCGAAGCATAGCTTATCAGCGAAAGTATTAAAATTTATTTCAAGGGTTGTTTCAACATGCCATAGATATTGAAGCAATGGAATCGACATTTCCCAAAAACAAAAAATACGGGAGATTTTTTAATTGTTAGGGTCGAAAATCAATTCAACATGAACGTAAAAAGTTACCTAGCGGGAAAATTATTTGAAATTATTACAAGGGTTGTTTCAACATTCCTTAAACATTAAAGCAAGAAAACCGACGTTTTCAAAAAACAAAAATCAGGGAAGATTTCTTAATTATACTATTGCGTCGGGAATCAATTTATCCTAAACTTGGGAAAAAAAATCTAGCAGGAACGGTCTTCGAAACAATTTTAAGGGTTGTTTCTTACATCCCTTATCGATTCATGTGAGGAGACTGACATTACCTAATAACCAAAACGATTTGAGTTTTTTCATATTTTTATCATAATCAGAATTTCTTTGGAAAATAACTAAATTGCATTGAGTTTTGCCAAACTTTTGTGTGGCCAGAAGGAAATAATAATTTCGTTAGCCAACTATTTTGGATGTAAATTCAAAAAGTTAGAGAATTTTCAAAATATTGTGCACCACTTTTTTGAAGATTAAAAACTCTGTGTAGGGCCATTTGTGTTAATCGCAATGTCGACAAATTTATCTTCTATGATTCTTTTTGATAAAATAAAAGATATCAGAGTTATAGGATTTTTCGAATACAGGAAAAAATGAAAATGAAAATGTTAAGCCAAACAACGCAAGATATCAAAACAAGTCAAGAAAAGAAAAGCTTTACTTTTTGCTAGATACGAAAAAATATGATTGTAAGAACATTATCCATCCAAAAAAGATCTAAAAATTTGTTGTCAACCATTTTTTTATAGGGCGCGTTTTTCTTGTTTTATCGTAAAAATTAATGATTATAATAAAAAGTTAAATTTTTCGACTTGACGCAGGGTACGTAGAAAACTTAATAAACAAAATTTGTGCACTTAGAGAAAATATATAACATTGTTTGTAATAATTTTTGTATAGAACGCGTAGTTTTTTTAACGTAAAAAATTTAAAAAAAATTAAATTAAATATTTCATTTATGGATAAACCACACAAGCTATGCAAAAATTAATAGACAAAAGCTGCTCAGCCAAAAAAGAGGTCCTAAGCAATAAAAAAATTTAATTTTTGGAAAAATAACACAAGGTATATGCGAGAAAAATTCAAAAGTTGTTCATTCAAAAAATGTAAAAATTTGTTTTCAATCCTATTTTGACAGGAAGCGTATTTTTGGTTTAAATCGTACAAAACAACATTTAAATATACAAATTCAGTTTTTGGAACAAAATGACACAAAGTGCAATAAAATGTTAATTTACACAATTGTCTTTTTCTTTCTTGAAAACTAAACTTCTTGGTAGAAAATTTAATCAGTAAGTTGAAAAGCCTATTCAATATTTTTATTCTATTTTCTCTTAAGTTTTAAACATTTTAATTAAAAAATTCAAAATTTGGTGGAACATGCACGTAATTTGTTAAAAATATAACCTTTTAAGTTGAAAATAATCTTTTTGATTAAAGATTAGTTTTTTAAAGATAAATTTTTTTAACTAAAAATTTAAGTTAACTTTTCTTGGAATTTTTTGTATAAGCACTAAATCTTTTTAGATAAAAATGTATATTTTTTTGTTTAAAAATGAAATAATTTGTTGAATTAAATTTTATCAAAAAATTGTTCCGCGGACTGATGATACTGTATTTTATTTATTTTTTTAAATTAATCTTTTTTAGTTTAAAATATATGTAGGTTTTTGAAAATTTATCATATCTTTGGTGGAAAATTAACCTCTTTGTTTAAAAATGTAATTACTAGGCTAAAAAGGGCCATACAAAATTATAATATTTGGTTGAAAATTAATGTAAATTATTCTTTTTGGTCAAAAGTTAATCTCTTCAGTTAAAATTTCATTTTATTGGTTGAAGATTAGTTTTTTAAAGATCAATTTTTTTAACTAAAAATATAAGTCAACTTTTCTTGGAATTTCTTGTATAAGCACTTAACCTTTTTAGATAAAAATGTATATTTTTTTGTTTAAAAATAAAATCATTTGTTGAAAAAAAATTTCATAAAAAAATTGCTCCGCGGACTGATGATACTGTATTTTATTTATTTTTTTAAATTAATCTTTTTTAGTTTAAAATATATGTAGGTTTTTGAAAATTCATCATATCTTTGGTGGAAAGTTAACCTCTTTGTTTAAAAATGTAATTACTGGGCTAAAAAGGCTATACAAAATTATAATATTTGGTTGAAAATTAATGTAAATTATTCTTTTTGGTCGAAAGTTAATCTCTGTAGTTAAAATTTCTTTTATTGGTTGAAGATTAGTTTTTTTTATTAGAAATGAATTTTTTCTTGATTAAAAATATTTTTTGGTCAGAAACTGATTCATCTGGCTCCAACAATATAGATGCAAAATCCAAAAAAGATTTTGTTGAAAATTCGTCTTCTTTTGAATGAAAATTTAGCTTTTGTCATGAAAGTTTAACTATTTGGTTAACAATTTTTGCATTGATGATTTATTATTTCAGTTAATATTTATTTTTTTTAGTTAAAAGTTAACAAATTCGGTTGAAAATGAAGTATTTTACTAAAAATGTATATATTCTATTTTTGCTAGAAAATTGATCTTTTTTAGTTAAAAATTCACTTATTTTGCTGAAAACTCGTCTTTTCTTAAAACGAAAATATAAATATCTGGTTAGAAAATGCAGATTTTTAGTTTTAATTTAACTTTCTTTTAAAATTGAAATATTTTTAAATAGAATTATCAACTATTATACTTTTGTTTAAAAATACATTTTTCATCAATGATTCGTGACGGTGCAGAATTTTTACCTCAATTGAAACAATAAGAAGGTCATATTGTGAAATTGTGAGTGAAACCTAGACTGTCTCCAATTAAAAAAACTACCTTCTCATTGTTTAAAAAATGTTGAAAAAATAAGAATTTTTTACAATCTTCAAAATATAATGGATTAATATGGAACTAATATGGACAAAAATATTAATTAATTATGAATGGCATCCTCTTGTGCTATATTTAAATACAGTTTTGCTTTCGATTTTTAAAATTTGCTGTAGCATAATTTTCCCATTATCCATAGAATCTCTAGATGAAAATAAATAAATTCACTTCAGACCATATTTATTAATAAAAAAAATGTAAAAAAAAAGAAAACTTGAAAATTTTAAAGTATTGTCTTCGGATTGTCTGAACAAATGGAAGAAAAATGAGGCTTTTACAGACTCTTAAAAATTTAATGAGACAATTAACTCGAAATTGAGTATACATATACAGGACCAGCTTGAGCTAAATTCTCCACTTTTATATTTATTTTTTCATTTGTATATTTTTCTTATTATCTATAGAAAATTACATTTGTTAAGAAAACTTTGTAAAAAGTATTGGCCTTGAATGAGCATCGGTTTGCGTAGGTATGAAATGTCATACCTGAAGAAACTTATTTTAATTGTATAGCCTTTTTCCTTGTGCAAAATATCTTCTGAGGTTCCTCTAAATTAAAATTAATCAAATTAACCTTATCAAGTCTTAAATTTTTCAGGTTTAATTAGCGAAAAGTGAGCCGCCAAAGATTAGTACAAATTTAATAATTCGATTCGTCAAGATATGTCCTAACGCAATAGTGAAAAGAAATTTATTGTTTGATGAAAAAATAAAGGGCCTAGGGGGGTAAGCATGCAAAAGTTGCTCGCACATATATAAATTTCATATTATCACTTTAGATGGACATCCGTGTCACATAACATTCCTTTCAAAGGTTAACTCAGAAATCTTATCTTTAGGGGAGTTAGGGAGGGGGAAAGTGAAATAAAAAAAGTACTTTTTCACGAAAACTACTAAACTAATTTTAATGATCAAAATATATAGTTATTATAGTCCGCCAAAAGACTAGTTTAAATTTTTTTTTGAAATTTAAAAAATGAAAAATAGGGGTAAAAAATGATTTTTTAAATTTCGAACATTTAGGTCGAGGTTATCTTTCAGAGGTACACCTCTAGATTTGTTAAAAAAAATTCTTATATTGTCTACTTCAACATATATTTTACCCAAATTTTTCATAGGGTACTTCATGGCTGAAAAAAAGTCTGGCGCCGTGCGCGTATTGCGTAGATGTGCGCATGTTGTGCGCTATACGCAATACACGCATGGCGCGGCAACCTGCGCCATTTTTTTTAAGCCATAAAGTACCCCTCTGAAAAATTTGGATAAAATATATGTTGAAGTAGACACTATTAATATTTTTTCATCAAAAAACTAGATGTGTATCACTAAAAAAAATCTAAAAAAAAAGTTGGAACTTTTCAAAACATTTCTTTTACCCCTACTTGTTAATTTAAAAATAACAAATTTGTTGTTTCTTAGTAGTCTTTTGGATGTCTATTTCATATATTTCGATGACCAAAATCAGTTTCGTCAATTTCGATCGATCTGTTATGTTCCAGGCCTTGGGGTAATGGGCGCTATACGCAATAAACGCGCGGCGCGGCACTCCGCGCTAGTCTTTGTTTTTTAAACCATGAAGTATCTCTATGAAAAATTTGGATGAAATACATGTTGAAGTAGACACTATAAATATTTTTTTTTTGAATTAAAGGTGTATCACTAAAAAAAAACCTCAAAGAAAAGTTCAAACTTTAAAAAAAATTTCTTTTAACCCTACTTGATATTTTAAAAATTACAATTTTTTTATTTCGAACTAGTTTTTGAGGTAACTATTAAAATATTTCGATTATGAAAGTTAGTTTTATCGTTTTTGATCGATCTGTGATGTTCTCGGCCTTGGCATAATATTGTGCGCTATACGCAATACGCACACCCTAGAGAGAAATTTACCACCGGCGTAATACCGCGCTAGTACCGCCGGGCGGAGTTCAATACTGGCACGGTATTGTTAGAATATTGGCAGCACTACTGGCTTTGTACCGGTAAACCCCCTAATGATAACTACGTTTTGTACTGACTTGCAGTATTTAGCCAGTACTAAACTAGTGCTTACATTTGGTACTGGTGCGGTACTCCCTGTTAGTACAGGCCTAGTACTAGCTGAACTAGTATTGCAAACTCGGCGACCTACTGACCTGTGGTACCGGGGTAGCACTGAAGTTCATCTCTGGACCACTACTGCAGATTAGTATTGGGCAGGTACTGGTCAGGCTCCAAGCGATAACGAAGGTATGTACTGACCTACAGTATGGGCCCGTGAATATAGTTGGCACTGGCGTGGTACTGGTGAAACCTTTAATGATAACTAAGTTCTGTACTGATTCACAATACTGGAACAGTATATACTGTTTCTACTGGCACAGTAGGACTAAATACCCTAATGATATTTAATTTTGTACTGATCTGAAGTAATAGGTCAATAAGTACTTATGGTACTGGCGCCCTTCTGGCAAAAACTATATGAATAATCAAGTCTGTTTTAGACTATTAATAATCAAGACCTTTTAGATCTATTACATCAGAGAACTAGCGAGTGATAGATAGGCAATAAAGTGTTCCTGAGAAATTTTCGAATGTTTGCAAAATGATTTCTGTAAAAAGAAAACAATATAAAGATACAATCATAAATATAAAGTAAATATTGTCGAGTTACAAGGTGGCAACTAATCTCAAATTCCGAAATTCAAGCCATTAAAACTGCAAACATTAAGATTATGAATAGAAAACATTTTAAATACCACAAAGTACCATGTACAATGATTTGAATTTTAAATTGTAACTGTTCAAGGTGAAAGTTCATTAAAATGCCTGAATAATTTGATTTGAATTATACCTTTTAGGACAAACTTTTATTAACATGTAAAGCCTTTGAGGGCTTTGAAACAACGCACTGCAAATTTTTAAACTCCTAAGGCTTTCAATTTAAAATAATACTATTTTGAACGATTATGAATAATGAATATTAATAACTACACACTATACTTTGTCTAATTTAAAAAATAAAACATATGTTTCTTAATTCAAAATACACTTTTTCCATAATTGTTGCACAAGATGGTCTTATTACTTACTTATCCCAGGGATATAATGTCTCATCAAAACACAAAAGATGTAGATGGCGAAAGCTGAAATAATGCTTAGCCGGTTGAAGCCGGTGAAAGGTGCGCAATCGAAGAAGTTAGTCAAAAAGTGGAAACTGAGAAGAAAGACAATAATAAGAAATGAACAGTTTAATTTTATTCTATTCTTTTTTATTTGTCACACGAGGCACATCATGGCGAAGTTAACAATTAACTCTGCTATAAGTCCACTATTTTACAAAATTAGTATTATTTGGATCGAATATCGACAATAAAAAAGTACACTCGAAATATAATTTTCGAAATAAAGACAATAAAAACTCAAACGTACCAAAACACAACCTAATAAATTAAATTTGTGTAATACGACTGACTGCCGACGTTTCTCAACTCAAAATACAAGTTTCCTATTATTTTTACTCTCAAATGTTTGCTCATTTACCTTTCTCAGCAATCTCACCTTCAAGTGAGTCACGGCATCACATTAAATACACATCTCAAATTTGAGAAATTCGAAGCCGGTCGAAACTGCGATCAAAGAAGCTCTGTGCGTGGTTTCTTTACTTTCTTCCCTCCCTCATTCTCGTGCATCGATAAATGAGCACTAGCACTACATGGACGATTTACGCAATACTCTGTCCCTTTCTAATTGCGCGTTTAACTGTGAAAGAAAGAGACAGAGTATTGCCTTTGACTTCGAACGTAGCCAAAAACGCGTCCATGTAGAACTATAATTGAAACGATGAAGATAGGCAACCCACGTTGCAAGGCTTCTTGTTGTTGCGGTATCGTGCTCACGTACTGCGCAAGTAGTATAAGCAGTATCAAGATAGCCAGTAGTGCGCCAATATCTGGTGAAACGTCGGTTCCGGTATTTCACCAGTAATGCATATCACTCCTAAGCCAGTAGTAGACCAGTATGATGACAATTGTGGGTTGAACTCTTGAGTCAGTATCTTACCAGTGATAGGTATCAGTACTGCGCTAGTAGTATACCAGTATCACGCCAACCGTTGGCGGAACTCCTGTGTCGGTATTTCACCGGTGAGGACGGTCGATACTGGGCCAGTTGTAAACCAGTATAGCGCCAAACGATAGTAGAATTCTTGGATCAGTTTTCTACTAGTAATGACAGTCAGTACTTAGCCAGTCGTAAACCAGTACTATGCCGATAGTCGGCACAGTACTGAAAGCCAGTGCTGTTATTTATTCTGTACTACAACAGGCGCGGTTCTGCGTCGGTCGTTAACTCTGGCTAATATCCGACTTTTTTCCCTGGGCAGGTGCGTACGAATTCCTGACTCGCGAGTCACTAATGACGAGAGAATCGAAAATTTTGTACTCAAAAGTTACATTCAAGGGGAATTAATATCTAGAACGGTGGCGTCCTTCCAAATACTAATTGTGTAATGTTTACAAAGTATTAATTATAATGTTCTGTTAAGGAAGGAGCACTAGTATTAGCTTAATTCTATTATCACAGACACTATACTGATTGCAAGTGATGCATATGCTTATACTCATATTCTTTATTTGCAGTCTATTTATCTTTAGATTCTTATGGCGTTTGAGAACAGGATTGGCATGATGAACGATACAATGTTGCTTCATACTTACGAACATTCTGGCGTTATTGTTGGTCCTTACGACTTTGCTTCCTTTGCCTATTCGTTTCAATTTAAACACCCTACTTCTGGACGTGTTTAATAGGAAGGTGCTATCTCGAAGGAACCAAATAAAAAGGTTCCATGCATTAGAGCTCGCTGGAGTTCCTAATACTGATTTATATGAGACTTTCGAGTTTCCATAATTCACCACCCAAGATGGCACCTAGCGACTTGGACATACCTCACTATAATCTATTTAGATAGCCGAACTCATTTTGAACTAATTTAAGTTCAGATTTAAAAAATGAATCTCTCCAATCCAAGCCTAAGTTCCCACGACCTAAGTTCCGAATTCCGAGTACCAAGTTTCAACGTCAATCCGGTTCAATCTGTACATCAATTATTTTCTATTCATATTCCCTAATTCATTTTGAACTAGTTTTAAGATTTCTAAGGTGTAGTTCACATATCGTGCACTGAGTTCAGAGGTTGCTTCTGCTAATGATATAAAACTTACCTGCAGCGCGGATAAGTGATCTGTCACTTCGAATCTTTAAAAGTAGATTCAGATGTCCTTGATATTGATGGTCTTTATTGAATACGTATTTTAAAATACGATATATCTAATAGATAATGATAAAAAATAAGGGACTTATGACTTCCCGTCCCTTTCGCCTATATAAGAATAGTTTCAGGGATTACCTCGCACTGGCTTTGAGACTAAATAAGTCTGTGAGTCTATGGTCAACAAGTGGCGATCCATTGTTGAAATTGCGACACACTAATGAACGGCCGTTTAACTGTGTGGGCCAGCAGTTTTTAGAAGGATTAAACCAGTCGATCCTGTATAGGCGTTCTTGCGTAGAGATTTCAACTTTAAGTGTAAATAAAGATCAGTAGGTTTTGTCCAAATAACAATGCTTGTGCAACTCTGAGCAACCTCTTTCTAAACGAGTTTGATCTAGAAACTACATTTCAGGAAGTTCTATTTTATATTGATGAACCTGAGCATTTAAATTAAAAATCTCAACCGCTCGTGGGCGCCTAGGGCGCGCGTCTGTTAGTTCTTGCGACTTAACGTTCGATATTATATTTAGCTCGCGTAAGACACTTGGTCTTTGTATTTTTCCCACATTTGTGCACAGACTTCTTAAAATTAAAAGTCAAATCATCGACAAATGTAATTTAGTGATTGTGAATTCTCCATTGTTAAAGCTCCTTTGGCTTTAAGGAACACATGCTTATTACGTGTCTCGTGCCTTAAACTAGATTTTGTCCAAATCGTGAACTTTTCTAGATTATATTCCACACTTTTATATCAGATGTATATTTCATTAATTTCTATACCTCGGCCTGGGAATGCTTCTTTAGATATTGCAGAATAAAGTACAAACTGTATTTATTATAATTACAGTAAAACTTTTTTATAGCGCCGATTTTAGGGATGACGGTAAGTGAGAACTAACTTATTATAGCCTGCTCCGCTTTTGATTTTTCACGCCTGAGTGCTCGCTTGACTGACAGCAGCAGATGACGCGCACCCCGCGCAGCTTCTTTTACACCTACCTGCGGCGCAACGTCAATTGTCGAAAGGGCTATAGAAGGGAGGATTTTTAAAAATTTCAATGTACATTTTATGACAACTTTTGTCGTTTTTTCATATATTTAATTTGTTTATTTTCAATGTTAGTTTTTACGATTTAAACCAAAGGACGTAACCTAGCGTAAAGTGGTTCCAAGCAAATTTGTAGATATAATTTAGGGGAAAATAATTTATTCTCTCTCCCGTGTCATTTTTCCAAAAAGTTTATTTTTTTTTAGTTCATAACTTATTTTATACGCGTTCTATCTAAAATTTATTATTTAAAATGTTTTCTTTCTATTGTGGCTAATCAACTTTTGTTTATTAATTTTCTTCCTACTATTAATTACAAATTTGTAGCTCTATTTTCGATGTGCAACTTTTGTTAATTCATTTTTGTATCGCTTGTGTTATTGGTCTAAAAAGTAAATTTTTTTTATTTAGTTTTATATTATCAAAACAAACACTATGCTTTTCGTCAAAAAATAATTAATAACAAATTGGATCTACTTTTTAAATTATATTTTATACTGCTTTCAAAAAACAACGTTAATGTTTTCTTGATTTTGTTGTCATATAACACGTTGCTTGGATTCAAATGTTCATTTTCATTTTTTTATTTATTTTGAAAAATGAAACATGAATCACGCTGAAACATGTATCATTTCAATAAATTTATATAATTACAGTTCATAATATAGATTAATATTGAAAGATACTCATTTTCATTGCCTTGCTTCTATCATTTATTTTTTAATTTTTAATTTTGTTTTCACAACTAAAAGTAAATCTTTTTAATCTTTCACGAAATTATTCATTAAAGCTGTAAAACTTTTGTTCACTCATCTTTTTTCGTCTCGTACATTTTATGACTCAGAATGTTCATTTTCTTTTCTTTTTAGATTTTGAAAATCCTATAACACTGTAAACTGCTTTTTATCGAAAAATATCATAAGCCTAAATTTGTTGAATTTCCAAGTACTGTGAATACACAGATTTTTTGAATGTTGAAAAAAGTGATCTCAACAATTTTGAAAAAGCTCTAATTTTTTTTTAATTTTCATCCAAAATAGCTCAGATTTCGTTAATAAAAGAGTGTACCAAAGGCCAATCCAATAAAATGATTTTTTAAAAGTAATGGTGCTCACGGACAGACAGATATACATACAAACTTACAGCTTTATAGGTTCCAACTAATTTTATAATGTCTAGTCTCTTATAAGAGAGAATCTGGAATAAGTAGGAAAAGGACAAAAAACATAGAAAACATAGGGTAATAAGATTGACCACCTAAGATGGTTAGGCCGACTGTCCACGGAGATCAATTCGAATCTCCATGACGTTCAAATCGACCGTTTGAGATGATCAGGTCGACACTCTGAGATAATTGATTTGAACCTTTAGTGATAACATTTTAGAGATAGTTGTTTTAGTCATCTTCAAGGGCTGTCCTATAGTTGAGCTTACAATATAGTCTACACATCTAGATGGCCACACTCGACTTCTATTCTTCTGCATCTAATCCTAATTGATTCTACCAGGAACGCATAAAACAAGATTACCAAAGTATAACAAATTACTTTCGAAAATTAGAGTGTTTAGGATATTCATTCGGGAAAATTTTTAAAGTTGAATCGCAATTTGATATATTTGTAAAAACCTGTTTTTCAGGTTCAGAGGGTATTAAAACCTGGACAATTAACAAAAACGGTAGGACGGGTCAAACTTTACCAAAATCTATTACCTTTTCTGATGAAAATGTGAAAATGTACCTGAGCTCGTCTCATCTCTAAAAGGTAGCAAGCTGAATAGACCACAAATCACTAACTGCCGGATCAGCGCGACCTTGTGGAGTCCCCGGAAGCTAAACGTGAAGTAAACCTACTGATTTCTTATACGAAAAGTTTCAGAACCCTATTTCTCTGTTCTTCTTCTTCTTTTACTTATTATTAATAACGTTGGCTTAACCTATTTCTCTCGTCAAGTCAGTCAAGTTTCGTACATGCGCAGTATAATGCTTTCTACTACCGTGCCTCCCTTGGAGTCCACAGAAAGCTTACTGTTCCCCCGCCCCGCCCACCCGATTAGTACGACATAAAACAGGGCAGGTACTCATGTTCAAAACCATTTCATTGTTTACTTGAACTTTCCAAATGAGCCAAATTGAAAAATAAAACAAGTTCAATGCGGTTTATTTAGATAAAACTTGGATTGTTTTATATAAGATCATACACGTCAAGTAATAGTTCATTATGTCTCATAAAACTTGCTACAGTTATTTTGTATTTTTACAGAATCAAGTTCACAATCAACGGTGGACAACAGAGATCGTTTACGAGTACGTACACGTCCTTCTTCCAATCCTGATCCTCCTCGTTCAAACAATTTACAAGAAATACCAGGACTCGGGATTCACGAAGGTGGCGAAGATATGATATTCCGAGAGGAAATCATAGGACGCGACTATGGAGCTCAAGTTATGCCATACACACTCTATTTGTCAATGACTAAACTAATAGAACCAACATGGGATCCCGAAAGCAATAAATTAATATACAAGACTCAGCTAATCAAAGACCATGATTGGTTACTTTTAGTCGCTAGGTGGGTTAATGAAAAGCATAAAGACGCTACTATTTACAATAAGAGTGCTGGTGAAGCGCTAGTACGTGTCGTTCAATTGAGAAAAGAGGCGCGAGCAACACAGGCTCAGCATGCACGCTTGAGAGAACTGAGTCGTCAGGCCAACACGAGAATCGCTGATGAGGATTTTCGTATTGTTCCGCAAAATCCAGACCACACAGCCGTTGTTCAACTGGCTCTATTTAGCCTTAGAAACCAGGGGTCAACCTCTCAACAACCTGATCGCACACCGAGGCTTTCAGGTTTATACCACCGAGCTTTGCGAAGTTTGAGTTTGAGGAGGAGAAATAACAATAAATAATTTTGAACTATGGTATCAATTTGCTCATGATATGCCGTGTAGCGAGTATGTTGATTACACAGATCCAATTCCACATTGTAACATCAGATTATATCTATGGTATACATTTATGCAATAAAAAAAGTAAAATATGAAATGGAATCTATTTTTGCCACCAGTCATTAGCAAATAAGTTTTCTAATACAACCCTAATATATAAGGAAGAGCCCTATGTCGTTGGGTGTTATCAGTTAGACCACTAATATAAAATAACTATTTGAAGGCTATTACATTAAGATTTACATTTATTTACATTAAGATTTATAAATGTCTTTCTTTTTCTTTACAGTTGAGCTTTTATTCAAAGCTTATCTTCATACAGGGAGCAAGACATTAATTACTCTCAGTGTACTTGCCAGTTAAAGTAATAAGACTGATTGTCAAGTTACAAAGTCTTGGAATTAAATTAAAAATTCTTTTATTACTTCTAATGCTTCTTTTTAGAGTTTAAAATAGTAATTCTTACACGCTAATATTTGTTTAGACCAAATAATAAATATAAATTCAGTATAATATTGTTTCATAAATTAGAAAACAGGATTTGCGTTTCGAAAATTAACGTAATGTTGTTTTCATGCGGAGAAGTGGATATTGTGAATTGAATACATTTTTGTCAGCACCTGCAAAGAAAGTCCTGTTTTGCAGATCATAATTCCCACAAAATTTTGGTGGGATAATAGGAGCTCTTCTAATACGTCGACATGCAATTCTACTCAGTATCGCAGTTATATTGCTTGTTTTTGACAGAAGTACTATTGGTTGGTAAGACTTGGAGTTTGTGTCAGATATCCACTGAAATAAAGAAACATAGATATTCCATATTGCCGACTTCACGGAGAAAAATGGATGGTCAAAGTCGAAGTGAAAGTTAGATGGTAAAAATTTAAAGAGCCAGCTAGTTTTTCTAGATGGGCTTAAGAGTTTTCCAGAATATTTTTGACATAATCAGAGACACTCTCATTTTATGGCCAATCTGACTGTTATAAGAAGGCAAGACTCACTATCAGGGATAATC
Organism: Belonocnema kinseyi; assembly: GCF_010883055.1. NCBI lineage: Eukaryota > Metazoa > Arthropoda > Insecta > Hymenoptera > Cynipidae > Belonocnema > Belonocnema kinseyi. Next base: position 20,262,456 of record NC_046657.1, on the reverse strand, counting down.
AAGGTAACCTTTCGGGATGGTCAATACGATTATCTTGTTTTCACTCATTTTGACCTTCCATGGAAGAGAAAATTACCCATCGCAGAGGGCCAACCTGATTAGCTGCTATTTATCGACGCGAGGCATGCACCGTAGTTCAAAGTATTTTCGGAATGATTGAATCTCATTGAGCCGTTCTGCTTGGGAATTTTGCTTTTTATTGAACTTACACAGATTTTTAATAAGTTTAAACTACTGTTATATTTTTCTAACATGCGCGGAGAGTGACGTGCATAAAAGAAAACTTGATGGAAAGTGAACTAAGTTCATTTGTTTGAAGTTTGAACGTCAAATTTGATGCTTCCAAGGGATTGAAAATAAAAATGTAACTCGATGCTTAGCTACCAATTTGCTGTCACCGTCTCGCTTCAAACCGAATACATGCCAAAAATTTCAGCAGTTATCGGCGATGCAAAAAGTAATAATATTGTGGGATATCGGTTTTTGAATTTATGCTAATGTTTGACATCTTACAATTCAGTGCAGTACAGTGACGCCGTGTGCTGCCGTATCAATTCGACTCTATGTCGTTCGAGTCAACCGTCCGAGATGATCAAGTCGACACTCTGAGATCATCGATTTGAACCTCTTGGAGATAGTCGCTTTAGCCATTTCCAAGGGCTGTCCTATATTTGACAATCTAATACAGTCTGTGTGCACATCTAGATGGTTAAACTGACCTTCCATTTTTTTTCTTTCATTCTTAATTACTGCCACCAGGAACTCACAAAACCAGAATACCAAAGTATAACAAATTAATTCCAAAAATTAGAATGATTAGAAAATCCACTCGGGAATCCACACTGGCAATTCAGTATTATTCAAGGGAATTTTTCAATCATAGAAACCTTGTAAATACCTCATCATGTCTACGAAAATCATGGACATTCATCTTATCTTTACCAGTATTTTCAAACTCCTTTTGCCTATTAATATATAAATCGTTAAGACCTTCAGTAAATTATCAGATTTTAAAATGAAAAGAATTCCTCATAGGTTTTATATGAGCTGTTTAAAGTAAAAGCGGGACATAAAAGGTTTGGATATTAATGTATAAATCATTAAGACTTTCAGTGAATTATCAGATTTAAAAATGAAAAGAATTCCTCATAGGTTTTAAATGAGCTAATTAAAGTAAAAACGGGACATAAAAAGTTTGGAAGTAAAAATGGAACATGAATTCTTCGTAGCAAAAGGGAGCAAACTAATCTCATATCCCAAGTGTTTCAGCTTGTTTCGCTTCCGAAGAAAATTTGATTAAATAAAAGGTTGGAATAAGACTCATCAATTTTTAAATTCAACACACCCTTCCCAAGGTTGTTTTTTCAAAGACAAAATTTTAAGGAATTTTTAGCGAATAATTTCCACCCAATAAATCTTTATTTTAAATTCCCCAACCCAATTCTTTGCTTGAGGATTCAACTATTTTGTTGAAAATTTTTGGTTGAACGACTTCATTGTTGAAGATTTCTATTTTTAGTTAATATTTTTTAACATTAAATTCAACCGCGTAGGTAAAAGTCGAAGTATTTTTTGAAAATTTGATTAATTTTCTGTCAAAAAGACCAATTTTCAATAAAACATACATATGAATTTTCAGCCAAATAGTATTGTTTTTTTACGAGATGAATTCCGTACCAAAAATTTTATAGTAAAGTTTTCAATTAAAAGGAATGAACTTCAAACCAAAAGTGTTTGCGTTTTGTATTGGGTTCTATTAATTTAGTTCATATTTAAAACTGAACCAAAAAATCGAGAAAAGGGAAAAAGGGGGAAGTTTCTTCTATCAGGGGGAAAAAAGATGAATTTTTTAAAAGAGTGAAAACATTATAAAAACTGTTTAAATAAATGAAAAAATAATCATGAAAACCAAGCCAAACGGTACAACTCATTCTGAAAACTTTTCATTCTTGTCAAGAAAATATGTTTATTTATTTTATTAAATATTACTATTTGATAATTTCCTTATAAATAAATATAAGTTTTGTGAAAATATGCGGATTAATTTAAGGCTGTAAATGTTACCTAATTTTATAAAAGGATATAGAAATGAAAAACATGAGAAATCTGTAAGTTTAAAAAAAAAACCAGATTGCTTAACGCAATACAAAAAAATGAGATTGTAATTTTTTGAAACGTAGAAATAGGCTGAGCACACAAATTAATTTTTTTTGTGCATATAAGAGATGTATAATGCACATTCACCTGTGTTTTATTTCCTAATATTAAAAGCGTAAACAATTTAAAATTCGAGAATAAAAAAGTTTTTAATTACAACAGTACATACAAATTTTGAAATCGAGTTGGATAGATCAATAAATCATTATATCTGATAGATATAATTGTTTAAAATAAATCATATCTTCTTTTATGTATTTTGTCAATGGACCAGCATGAATTAGAATCATTATGTTTGAACACCTTAGAGAACTCATTTAGCACTAAAAAGAGAATTAGATTTCTAACAGGCGTAAGGAACAATATTATTAATTTTTTACAGTTTTTTTTAACAAATAAGAGAAGTGAACTGTTTGAAAAAGTATCTAATTTCTCAGCTCTCAACCTCAGATATATTTGAAATTAACTCGAATTACAATAAGAGAATGCAAATAAGGCAAGGAATTTGTTGCTTATACAATTTTATTATAATAAAAAAATTTTTAAGCCACGTATTATTTTCATCCTTTTTTCACACCAAAAATCCTGTGCTATCTTATACGTATCAAAATTGCTGCATAAACCTACTAATATGCAGAAAATTTAACACCTAACATTTAGCTTTCTTTTAAATAATTTAAGCTAACGAATATAAAAGTTTTGTCCAATTTTCTTGGGAAAATTTTTTTTACATTTGATATGCATAAAAATAGCTTACTAACTTCACCATTGCAGAATATTGTCAATAATTAAAATTTACATTTGTTGTAAATAATTTAAATTGAAAAAATACTATAATTATATTTTTTGTGGAAAAAGTCCGCTGTGCCTGATTTGTGTAAAATTTGCTTTTGATTTTAATTTTAATAAATTTAATGAAATGTTAAAACTTAAAATTTAGGATTCTTAATAAGTAATAAAGGTTAGGAAATATAAAAATTACCGTCCATTTTTTTATGGAAAGACTCAGTTACATCTAATTTGTATAGAAATAGCTTACCAGACTTGAAAGAATCCAGAAAGTTCAAAATTCTGGTAAGTTCTGTTTCTTAACTCAAATTTCCCACGAATTTTTGTTTTAGTTTGTACAATATTTTCATATGCATGGGATGAGAAAGACATTTTATTGCAAAAAATATGAGAATTTTCATTTTTAAAATTAATTAATTTATAAAAAGCTACATATTATTTTTTGATAGCGATGAATATGACATGTTAACAATATTTTTATTCTGGTGAATCCATTCAGATACTTTGATACAAAGTAGACAGCAAACTATTTTTTATAGCAACAAAATGTTAATTTTTTTTTAAAGAGCAACTTTTGTCTATTTATTTTTTTTATAGCTTGTGTCTTTTCTCCGAAAATTAAATTTTTTTAGTTTAAATTTTGCTTTTTATGATTAGAACCAAAGCTACTCATTCCATCAAAAAATGATTAACAAAAAATTTGTATTTCTTTTTTCAGTAAACAACTTCTGTTTAACTTTTTTTTCTTAGCTTGTTTCGTTTGTCCCAAAATTGTTTTTTTTTTAATATAATACTTTGAATTTTGTTTTAACGAATAAAACAAGAACTAGCTATCCTATAAAAAAGTAAGTGATTACAAAATTGTATATATTTTGTTGAGTAACAATTTTTTTATTCGTATTCTTTCGAACCTTTCATAGATTGACTGGAAAATGATTATTTTAGTTGAAAAGCTTTTTTTTTAATTTAACTATTTTGTTAAATTCTTTAAAAAATTATTTTATCAACTGAAAATTCAACAATTCTATGATTAGCTGAAAATTCATCTTTTATACTACTACATAATTTATTTAGTTACAAATTTAACCAATTTTCTTGAAAATATGTATTTTATTGTTCGAAATTAATGTTTTCACTACAATTATATGCTCATCCATTTTTTCTAGAAAAATGTAGAAAATTTCATTTTTGATTAAAATTCATATGTTGCTTTTTAAAGGTCAACTCCTATCATTTTTGTTAGTTGAATATTCAACTATTTGGCGGAAAACTTACTTTTCGTTGAAATGTCATATTTTGGCGTTGAAAAGTCAAACTAGAATCTTTTTTGGATGAAAATTTAATTTTTGTTGTTGAAGGTTTCTATTTTTAGTTAGAAATTCATCTGTTTTAGTAGAAATTGAATATTTCTGGATACAAATGCAACTGTTTGTTTAAAAATGAATCTCTTTTTATCGAGTATTCAACAACATTGTTGGAAAATGTCGGTTGAAACACTTTTTTTTGAACTCATTTTTTTGTTGAATATTCATATTTTTAGTTCAAAATTCATCTCGTTAGTTGAGCATTTAACTATTTTGTAACAAATTTTGTTGTGGTAAAAATTCACCTTTTTTGTTAGAAAATTCAATTCCTTATTTTTACCCTTTATGTTCAAAAAACTTGTATTATTTTTCGTCCTCATGTTCTTTAAATTAATTTTTGTAATATAAATGAAATTTCATCTTATTTGGCTGAAATATCAATTAAACGTTTGTGTTCAAAATTTGAATATAGTTTGTTAAAGATTTATCTTTAATAGTAGCAAAGTCTTTTCTCAATAAATAAATAAATTTAAAACTTTTAAATTTGTATCTGGAATATTTTAGTATTCCGTTCATGAAAGATCCTATGTTAAAAATATTACAAAATTAAAATGTATTATCCTTTTATGATACAGAATAACTTTATCGCTAGAAGTTTTCTAAATTCAAAACTTCTCTGATACTTTTTCGAATGCAAATTACAAAAACATTTCAGATGTTCAAATTCATTTAGAGAATATTTTTTTGCATTGTTCATCATTTGTATCATTTGCTAAACTATGAGACTTATCTTTCTTTAAAACTAAACAATTTTTTAATATGTAACTCACTTTAAAAGTAATGAAAAGATTTTAAAAATATGTAATCAGAATAGCAGTTATTATCTACTTCTTAATTTTTGTTAACAATTAAGAAAATAAACTTCACTCCTATTATTTTCTGTATAGAATTGCTCTTCACATTTAATCATTTCAAATAAGCGCGCCAAACTTAACCAATCCAGTTGTCGACTTGATGCATGCACCGTAGTTCAGAGCATTTCGGAGTGCGTCAATGTCATTTGAGCCGTTCAGTTTCACATTTGCTGTTTATTGCACTTAAACAGATTTTTAATAATTTTAAATTTCTTCTTGATATTTTGAATATGCGTGGAGAATGACGTGCACAAAAAGAAACATGATGGAAAGTGAATTAAGTTCTTTCTTTTGAATTTTCAACGTCAAATTCAATGCTCCCAAGAGACTAAAAATTGAAAACGTTACTGGACGCTTGCCTATCAATTTGATGTCATCATGTCGCTTCACACTGAAAACGTGCAAAAAATTTCAGCATTCATTAACGGCCTTGCTGGAAGTTAATGGATAAAGTCTCTATCCATTTGAATCATTTTCTATCTTTAAGATTGAAATGGAAAGAACCGATATATCCATTTTGATCCCAGGTCTATCACTTAGATCATTTTCTAACTTTCTTCTAATCTACAATCAACTCTATTCGTTTGAATCCCAATCTTCTTATCCATGTCTATCTCACGCTTATCCACTTATATCCTTTTCTTTCTGCTCCCAATCCCTATTCTAGTGTTTCTTTCCAAATGAAACTTTCGCTTATCCACGCATATCTTTTTCTATCCGTTAGGCAATCCAAAATCTTTTCTTTCTTTTTCAATTCCTATCTTCTCATCTTATTGAATTTTTTTCCATCTTTTCTAAAATCGAAGATAGCACTATCTTCGTTATCTCAGTCCTTCTATCTAAATGAATCCACAGCTTATGCACCTCTTCTTTTCTATCCGTTGGGATAGAATATAAGATAGACCTATCTTCTTGCATGCCAATCTTTCTATCTAAATCAATTCTCCAATTATCTTTCTCTATCCTTTTCTATCCGTTAGGAAATTAAAGAATTTCGTCTTTTTTTTTAATCCCTATTTTCCTATCCAAGTAAATCCATTTCCACTTTTTCTGAAATATAAAATAGCCCTATCTTATTGAATATCAGTCCTTCTATTTAATGAATCCACCTCTATCCTTTTCTATCCGTTCGGCAACCTCAAATTTCGTGTATCTTTTTTAATCCTTATTTTACTTATTTTACAAAATGAACGATGGAATTTAGAAAGATCCGTGGATCAGCTAAAATGAGTATCCTTGACCATTTCCCATATATCGGGAATATCTTATAGCCAAACCCCTAATTAGTATAGCTGTAATAGGGATATTAAGAATAGGTGTCTGAAGGAATTATCGGCAGAGCCCCGGTGCATTATGGGAGCAGCGAAATTAAATGACGACGGCCTAATCGGGAGCAGTGACAGTTCAGATTTACTTTGGACAATTTACTCTTTTCACCACTTAAAATGTGCGCGAATGTTAATAGTAAATAGAGCTTCTTATGCGGTCATAATAATGTAGATTTGTTTTGATTGTAGGCGATAACCATAATGAAATATCTAGAAACGCGATAAAAACAACAAACTTAACCTACAAATATATTACACGGATTTCAGGGATAATAATAAACTCTCGAACTTAGCAATTTTGTCCAAATTACTGATTTACGAGAACAATTTACATAAAGTCAATAAATGTTTAACTCTTCTTAATAAACGTTTTACCTAATCTAAGCGGACACTTTCTTTGAGTTTAATATATTTTCGATTCGATCGTTCGCCTCAAGAAATTTTTTTCCGTGCATTCTTTCTATCCAAGTGAATCCATCTCTTTTTAGTTTAATATGAGAGAGCCTTATCTTATTGAATCCTAGTCGTTCTATCCAAACGAATCCTCCGCTTATCTGCGTCTATTCTTAGCGAGACGCGTGCTAGTTGACGTACATCCCTGACTTAGTACCCGCAGGTTCCTAGGGACCCTGTAGTGAGGGACGCGTCAAAGGCTATGTGGAGGGGGGAGTTGGAACAGAAGTTGGAGCAAGCGGTAGGAGGCGCGATGTATTTAAACGGCAACAAACACGATAAACACTAAGCATTTTTAAGGTACCGAAGCGTGAAGCTATAGCAAATTTCAATAACTGTACAGTATCTGCTGTTGGAACGAAAGTATCGCTCTCTTCTCGCTCGACCAATCCGCCTTCAGCTGCCTGTTTGGCGCATCCCTTACTACAGGGTCCCTAACCACTTCAAGATGTCAACAAGCACTATTCGCATACCGAAGCACAAAGCTGTAGTAAATTTTGGTATAGTATCTTGATTTGGAACGGAAGTATCTGTCTATTCTTGCTCGACCAATCCGCAGTCAGCTGCCCGATTAGCGCGTCCCTTACTACATGGTCTCTACAGGTTCCTAGAAGGTGGTTGACTGTAAAAGTCAGACACAAGGGAAATCTTTTGCACCGTCTATAACTGGAGGGTCAGCAGATGCCTTTGCAGACTTCGAACTTCGACTAGTAAGTAGTAAAGCTAGGGAATTTTCTTGTTAGGTATATAAATTCTTGCTGGTTTAATATTATTTTGCGGGAGTTTGAGATTCGAAATATATTATTATTTTCGAAACGATTTAGAGTTTTTGAGTGGATTCAAATGGATAAAAATTAAAAAGATATATCGATGATAGTGGGTAGTCTGGGATAGATAAAGATAGGCATTTTTGAACAACAAAGATGCAACAGAGATGCAAAGAGCTAGATCTAAGTAGACGCGACGGATAGGGTATAGAAAGAAGAAGATACAGTTTGTGGGATGCAAAGTGTGCATATGGGAAGGATTGAATATCTCTATCCTTTTCTATCCATATGATTCTATCTTGTTATATCTTTTTACTTCCAGCAGAGGGTGCCCTGAGTTGATCTGTTTTTTCAAAATAGAGCATTAGCATTCATCTTGTATATATTTCCATTGTGAAACAAATCTAATAATATCAAACTCGTTAATTTTTGCAGCAGTGGGTTTCTTATTTCGGAAAAATGTCCCATGTTTAAGTAAGTTAGTTTCTCCAACTCACAAATACAATAGAAAAGTTTTAGAAACATAGACATTAATGTTGATGACATCATTCAGTTACTCATCCTGTAATTTCAAGTATGTCAGTTTTTTTTATATTTTTTTCTGACTACATCTAGATATGCGTCGATAACTAAGTTGCCGTTACTAACAGCCAATTATTCAATTATTCGAAGTAGATTTTTGGCATTTTTTTACTATCTGTAACTAATGTCAGATATTGTTAATATGTACTACACGAAGAATCAGCTTGAATGACTAGAGAAATAATATTTTTTTAATTAAAAAAGTTATTAACTATAGAGATAATATATATTATTATCAATTAACTGTAACATATTAACACTACTGTACAGATGGAAAGATTTCAGTTTTTTTTATTTATGCTGGAAATATGGTGTAATTCTCTTCATTGTAGCGACTATGATTTACTCAATTCTAGAATGTATAATATCTTCACCAAGGAAGATTAAGCACTCTGGAATGACTTGCGAAACAGAATACAACAATGTGAGAAGATTGTTATTTTTTTAAAACTGTACAATAATGTCTGAATTCTAACATTTTCTAGGTAATTTGATGATTTTTTTCAGTGTTGCAGTATTTAAATCAATATTGATATTATATTTATTCTTCTTGATTCTAAAGAATCTTTTTTTAAATCTAAATTTCACCGGACCAGATAAATAAATAAAAACTCAGAAAATAGTAGCTGTTTTTTCTAAAAATCTTTGAGCCCAATTTTCAAAAAAGCCCACCCTGTTTATTTTTCCTTGATTTTCTTTTAAGTCGGTTCTAATAGGTTTTTTCGTCCCAAAAGAGTTTGCATTATGCCTGCATCTTGGAGAAGATAAAATTGGTTTTACTTTCAAGAAAAATGAAAAATCTGAATTTAAATTAGTTATAGCTTATAATAATTTCAAATACTTGTAGAATTCCAGCTATAAAAGCGGAGAATGATTACTCTGGAAATCTGATTACCCTGGATTACCTCTATATTTAAAATTATTTTGCATTACCTTAGATTACTCAAGATTTTATAAGATTACTGTGGATTGCATTAAATCATAATTTATAATTAGCTCGCATTGAAAATAATTACTTAGCAAAAATATTGAGTCGAAAAGCATTACTTTTAAAAAAATGGTTTGAATTTTTAATCAAATAGATAAACTTTCAACAAAATATTTGAATATTCAACCAAGAACTTTAATTTTCCACCGAAAACGAGGAATGTTTTAAATATACCAAACATTCGAGTTTTTAACTAAAAAGTATAAATTTTCCATAAAACATTAGAAATAGTTCAATTTCTCAGTTCAAAAATGGATTTAAAAAATGAAAAAAAATGTTCAAAGATCCAAATAATGAAATTAATAACTGAAATTATGCATCTCAAGATAAAACACAATTTCTTAAATAAAGTAGCTCGTCTTTTAACCAAGTAGTTGAATTTGAAACTTAAGAAAATTATTTTTTAGTGAAAAAAATGCCATGCCAGAGGATTAATTTTCAATAAAAAAAAGCATTTTTAAAAGAATTTAATGTATTTTCCATCTAATGTTCGCGTTTTCAACTAAAAAGACAAATTTATATTTAAAAATATAAATTGACAATAAAAAATATAATGCTTACATTTTCAGTTCAAAAGTTAACTATCAACAAATTAAAAAAAAATAATTTTTAACACAATGTATGAATTCTCATCCAAATACTTTAATTTTGAACAAAATAGTTAAGTTTTCAACACAAAAAATAACTTTTAATGCAAAAATATTAGTTTTATACAACAAAAAACGTTTTGTAACAAAAAACGTGAATCTCCAAATATTTTTTGTTTAAAATTCAATTTTTTGGTTAACCATTTTTGTATTTTGTTGAATCATTGGCTTTTGTGGCAGAACATGAATCTTGTTGGTGACAATTTCACCTTTCTCGTTGAACATTCATTTCCTTGGTTGAAAATTTAACCATCAAATTAAAAATTAATTTGAAAATTCTAAAGTTTGTTGAAAATTCATGTATTTTGTTCAAAATTAATCTTTTTAGTAGAAAATTATTGATTTGCTGTAGAATTTTTTGTTGTGGTTGAAAATTCGACTTTTTTAATTTTAATTTTTCAACTGAAAATATAGCTATTCAATTTTTGTTGAAAAATTATCTTTTTTTATAGACCCATAATCTTGTTGGTTGATAATTCATTAATTTTGTGGAAAATTTGTCTTTTGTAGGAGAAAATAAATTTTTTTGGTTGACAATGTACCTATTCCATTTTTTAAGAAAAACTAATTTCTTTTAGTTGAAAATTAACTTTTTCTTGAACTCGTCGTTTTTGGGTTCAAGATGTAATTTTTTACGTAGAAAATGCTTTGAAAAAATTAAGATATTTTGGGGTGGAAATATCAACTTTACATTATTAGTTGAGAATTAATTTTTTATTCAAGATTTATCAATTAGGTTAAAAATTTAATTATCTTGTTCAAAATTCCATTTTTCTCGGCCGGAAATCAATTATATAGCTGAAAATGCAATTCTTTATAATAGTCAGGGAATATGAAAAATTGTTCACTCATTCTAAATTTGTTTACTTGATACCTCTGAATTTTCAAATATTTGATGAATTACACTTTTTCAAAAAAATCGAAAAGTCACTGATTCAACTATTAGAATTTTTCGCATTTCAAGTTTCGAAAATGTCAAAATAACTAGCGTTTTTAAATTTTTAAGTTTTTTTAATAAGGTCATTTTTCAATTGTTGTAAAAATACAGCATTTGATTAAAGTTTGACAAAATAGTCATTTTTGCTCATATAAATATCATATTTTAATTCGGATAAATTTGTCTGGCATTGGATGAATATAAAATTTCACATTAGAAGTTTCATATTTTTGTTAGTTTTACTGCGCACACAAAATGTGACACGCTTTTTCACTGATCTTTAATTAAACCAGAAAGCTTAGTCATGTGTGTAAATTTGGCAACATTCTTTTTTTCAAGTTTTTGAAATTACCCAACCGGCATTGAAGAAAAAGCGATAATGACGCTTTCGAAACTATCGTGACCTATTTTGCATAGAAGAAACTGAAACTTTAGTAAAAAACATGAATTTTTTTTATGGTTTTGCTATGCACACAAAATTTGACATGCTTTTTTACTCGCCTCCGATTAAAACGAAATTTTTAAGCATGTGTGTGAATTTGACAAACATTCTTTTCATTGAGTTTTTAAAATTAACCAAACGACAATAAAATAAAAAAGCGTCAACGATGCTTTTGAAACTTTCCTGACCTATTTTTTATAGAAGAATTGAAATTTTTTTTAGATTTTAATATTTTCTTTAAATTTGTCTTTTTTGGGTTAAAAATTCAACCCCAACGGTAAAAAATTCATCTCTTTTGTGGAAAATTGAACTATTTTGTTGAATATTCGTGTTTTTTATGACTGAAAATTCGTTGTTTAGCCTAAGATCAAACTTTCATTTTTAGCAGAACATTTATAATTATTAATTAAACATTTCACTTTTAGCTTGGAACTTTATATTTTTTAGTTGAAACTTCAACTACTTTGTAATTCTGGTTATTAATTGAGCAAGTACTAGAAAAAATTTTATAACAAAATGTCACAGAAATATTACAAATTCTGTGTAAAAACAAAGAATCTTTAAGAAGTTAAATAAAACAAGCATAAAATTAAATAAAAAAATTTTTAATTTTAAAATTTTTAATTTTTTAATTATAGTTTTAATTTTTAAATTATAGTTTTTATCCAAAGCGATAAATTTCCAAATAGAATGATGATTGTTTAACTGAAAAAATGAATTTTAAACGAAGTATTTCAGATTTAACATAAAAAGACCTTTTAAACCGAAAAGACGATTTTGAAAAAAAATAAATATTTTTTTGTTAAGAAACGAAAACAAAAATTTAGTCAAATTAGTCAACTTTTGAGGGAACAGAGGAATTTTCTGTCATGCAATTCAACAAAGTGATTGGATTTTAACTAAACAGTTGTGTACTCGGGAGTATATATCCCAATCTTGAAGATTTTAATTTCCCAAAAAAGCTGTTGATTTCAATAAAAAATACGAATTTTCAAATAAAATAGTTGAATCCTAATAACTAAAGAAGATTAATTTTCAACAATCGTGAATTTCCAAAGAAAAAAAATTCAACTAAAAGAGATCATCTTTTAGACAAAAAATAAATAAACGAATTTAAATAAAAAAATTGAATTTTTAATCAAAAAAAGTTTTCAGTGCAATTTTTAAGAAAAAAGGATGACTTTCAAAGAAACATTTCATATTAATCAATAAATAATAATATTTTTAACTGAATAGAAAATAGAATCTGTTATACAAGGTATAAAAAATTTGTGAATTAAAATAAAGAAATTCTAAGAAAGATTTTTTTCAAATCCCTGATTTTTCCCTGGCTTTCCCTGACAAATAAAATTTCCTGACTTTCCCCAGATTTTCAGGTTTTGTATTCTCTTTTTCAGCGCCGAAAATTTTTCAGGCCAAATAGATGCCGCAAAATAAAATCACTTTTCTAGCATAAGAAAGTAAAAATAAACAAATTTTTTAAAAACCAATTTCTTTGTAAAAATTACATGAAAAGTTCTTCCGGTTACCAGTACCTGAAAATGATTTCCTAACACGCAGAAATAAATTTCAATTTCAAAAACAATGATACTGATATAATTCGGCATAGATAATATTGACAAAGTAGTTAGTGCTCCAAGGTACCCACAATGACACGCACTTGAAATAAAATTGTCGAAAATTATACAAATTTTCTGTACCTTACACTAAGTCCGTTTTAAGTATTCTTCATGTATTTCCGGTTCAATGATTATTTGAAATTCGCATGATAACGGCCGGTATATATACCGGCAAGCGTTGCATTTAATTCATTTATTATTTAGGCTCTTGTGAAATTATTCAAGAAACTGGTTCCTCTATTTTAGAATAATGAAGACCATTTTCCCTATTCTTTTAATAACTTCGGCAGCTTTCTTTTACTCTATTGGTAAGTAGAATACATCAGATAATTTAATCAATCTGGATGTCGTACAGATGTATCATATTCGGATTTCCGTGTTTTTTTAAATTGATTTTAGATCGCGCACAGTAACAGTAATGCATTTAGATTTTTGGGTTTATTCTAAACTGGTCTGAGAACCGATTTTTAAATTGAACTGCTTAGATCGCGCAGTAGGTTCTTAAGTCTATCTGGTATGATTTGGATATCATACTATTATAAACAATTCCTAATTCCGAGTGCATTTTGATGTGGTCATCGACCACCTGCAATCTACTAGGATTTCCGAGTTTAATTTAAACTACAGTGAAACTTCGACAATTCGAAGTGCTCTGGGATCGAGAAAAGCTTCGAATTATCGGACATAAGAGTATAAGCGCACATAATTCGTTTATACGTTTATTATACGTCTCATTGAACGAATTATGAATTTCCCTTGGAGTACATTCGATGCGGACAGCGCGAAAATGTTTTTCCAGTTAATATTATAATGTCAAAAAAATCATAATCAAACGTGAACATTTTGACAGGTTGAGAGGAATCAGAGAATTGGAGAATAGGGTAATATGCAATTATGTTGATGTCTGTGATGGAGAAGTTTAAAATTAACAATGAGCTGTCCAACGTAATAATACTTTGGTGACTCTGAGAAGAGCCGTTTGGTATTTTAAAAATAGCAGATTATTTAATAAAGTCAGTAATTTTTGTCTGTTTGATGCAACTTTTTTTCTCGCAGAAGTTTTAGACCATGTCTAAAGCAGCGAAGATTGGGTTCAGAACATCATTCTCATCATCAGATTTTGAAGGTCCTTGTGCGTTTATGCTATCCAATATCTCACTATCTGTAGGTTCATTGGCAATAATGACCTTAGTGTCCACATCAATGAAATCTTCAAAAGTTACTTCTGTGAAGCCCAATATTCTTTGTAGATCATCCCACTCTTCAGAAGTACCATTCGATAAATTTTCGTCTTGTTCTTGTGTTTTACAATTTTTCACATTAGCTTTCACGAAGCCAGCCTTTCGAAGACAACTCGCAGTTGTATCACTAGTGAAATTAGCCCAACCTTTGTTCAAGTCAAAAGTAGCATCCAATAAATTAAAATCAGGCAACCTTATTTTCCCTTCTGAAGCCTTGAGCAATCTTTTTATAATACTCCGCCGGTGATTCACTTTATGTTTCTTAATGATTCCTTGATCCATTGGTTACAATTTTGCAGTTAAATTTGGTGGCACGTAAACCACCTTTATGGCTTTCAAAGTTTGAATTAAGACTTTCGGATGAGCTGGACAATTAACCACAAGTAGGAGAACTTTCTGATTTTCTCTTTGAAACTTGTGATCAGTTTTATGGAGCCAGTCTTCATATACTGAACTGGTCATCCAAGTTTTTTCATTGCTCTCGTAAAGCACTGGTAAATACTTGACTCCCTTAAAACATCGTGGATTCTTAGATTTTCCTGTTACCAGCAACTCTAGTTTTTGTTTAACAGACATATTAGTGCAGACCATGACAGTAACATGATCTTTGCTTTTCTTATCACCATGCCACCCTTAAATATCAGAGTTTTATCTAGTAAACAATTTAAAAAAATACCTATTTCATCTTCATTGAAGATATTTTCTATTGCATACACTTCTAACAAGCTAGGCAAAATGTCGGTCAGAAACTTTTCTCAGTCTTTTTTCGAAACAAAAGCATTTTCGCCATTTAATGTCCTATAGATGATTCCATTCCTATTCTTAAATTTTTCTAACCACCCAGAGCTTATTCTTGCATTATAGGATCAGGTAAGGGAATATTCTGGTTCCGAGCAGATTTCATCTATTCCACTATCGACGTTTCCAACAATAGAAACTAAGATGTCTTCACGCGTTTCCAATCCGTTTGGAAAAAAGAATTTTTAGAAGTAGCTAAAATCTTCTCCTTGTTCTTGATGATAGAAGTCAGAGATTTTGCAGGAATCCCGAAATCAGCAGCAATGTCCTTCTACCTTTCAATTCCTTTCTCGACACATCGCATGAGTTTTACTTTCACACTGAATGATAATGTTGTATACTTGATCTTCTCCATATTCTCGAAATTGTTAAGGTCTAAGTCCTATCAACTTTAAAATACGCGAGCATACAATCTTTATTTATATTAGTAGCCCCACCCTTGTCACATCCGCCAACTCGCGCCACTCGCAACGGACCAATCACATGCAACCGTCTAAGTTATAAATATGAGTTTATCGCAGTTGTTACTTACTCACTGCTGTACTTTGAATTATAGAGTTTATCATCACGGTAGAGTATACGAATTTCTTCGAATTATCGAGAAATTCGAATTATCGAGAAATATTAACATGGGAAACATCAGGTTTCAGTCGGGACCAAAAAAAAAGTTCGAATTATCGAAAATTCGAATTATAGAGGTAGCCGCTAGTCCGGCTCAAGTTAGGCATCATGAACGGCAATGTATTTAGATTTGAGGGTTTATTTTTAGTCGGTCTAAACGCTAGTTTCCTAATTAAACACTTAAGGTCACGTACTAAGTACCTACGTCCATCCAGTATAATTTTGAGATTTTATAACTATAATAAAATCCTGATTCCGGGTGCATCTTGATTTGGTCTGAGAACTGCTTTTCTAAACTGAGCTGCTCAAACCGCGCACTAAATTTCTTCATAATTCTAATAATTTTAATATAAGGCTAGTTTTAGTTTAAATGTCTAAATAAGACTCTTCAGATCGCGCACCAAGCTGCTACGTCTATCCTGTACAATTTGAACACATCACAAATATTATCAATTCCTAATTTCAAGTACATCTTGATTTGGTCCAAGAAATGCTTTCCAGACTGAACTGCTTAGATCGCGCACTAAGTTCCTACGTAAATTTCGGACAATTTAGATATCAACCACCTGCAATCTATTTGGATTTCCAGGTTTATTTTCAAATACTTTTAGTTTGGATTTGCAAATACAAAATTTTCAGATCGCGCGCTAAGTTCCTGCGTCAATCTTATTCAAGTTAGGCATCATGAACGGCAATGTATTTAGATTCTAGGGTTTATTTTGAATTGAATTGAAAACTGTTTTTCAAACTAAACTGCTCAAATCACGCACTTAGGCATGGAACCAGTCGGGGGACTACGGCGACTTGCCCACCTCCCCTCAAGCCCAGACTAGAATTTTTCAAATAATAAAATTATAGTTTGCTATATACAACACTAGGAAGTAAATTTCCTCCTTCAATACGGTTCTAAAGAAGGCATCTATTCCTAATGGTTCCTTGTTGAATTGAGTCTAATAATACCTTTAAAAAGAGCAAACAAACTCCGGCGAAATCTTGTTACTTTAGAACTTATAAATATTTTCAAAAACGTTAAAAAGTGTTTACTAATTGAATAACTTTGACTTTCGGTTAATTTTCAAGATCATTTGAATTTCAAAGTCATTGTCTAAAGGGGGACTACTATTTTTGACACCGAACCCAGCAAGAACGGAAAATTTTTATTCCAAAAAGATAGTTTTTAATTTGTTACAGTAACCTTCAGAAGGTCAGGTAAAATGTTGAAAAATCTTCCAGAAACCTTTGGACTTTTGAAGATTTATGGATGAATAAATTTTTTATTAGGTTTTTAAGCCACGACCTTGACGATCTTGACCTTGAGGCAAGGGGACTCACAATTTTCGGTTCTTTTTGAATCCAGTGTTAAAAATAGAAGTAGCCATTTTAAAAACTGACTTTGATATTCAATTGACCTTGAAAATAGAACTCAAGGTCACAGTTATTAGTACAGTTAGATGGCCCTTATTTTCCTGAACAGACATATTTGCGTGCGTTAATTAAAATGGCTCACCCAGTATAATGAAATTTTAAATAAGTTTGAATAAAACTTTTTTTAATGATAAGTTAAATTGACTAACTTTTTGATTATAAAATAATTTAGTTGACAATGTGTAATTCTAAAATCTTTTATTATTAAAGCTTTCTATTTTAGATGTTTGCTTTTAAGAATATATCTTCAATTAATAGAATTTTAAAATGCAGTTTTTAAGACTTACACAATAAAATATTAATAGTTTTTGAAATTGCATTGGACTGTTTCAATTCAAGATCCTTAGTAATCAATTTAATTTAAACTTCCATTTGAAACTATATAAACTGTTATCTGATGCTTTAGTCTGAAATATACCATTTTTAACGAATTTACTTTGAAAATTTTTAATTCAGAAAAAGAAAAATTTTTTAATAGTCAGAAATTTTTGACTATTTATTTGAAAAAAAATTATAATTTTTTATCTTAAAGTACAAATGTTGAATTTTGATGTGTGAATAACAGATAAAAATGTATTTATTTCGACAAATTTCAAGCAAGTTGAGGAGATATCTGAAAGTTTTGAAATATAATTTTGAACCTTTTAAGGATTTTGAAAGTTTTCAATCCACTACAAAAATGATCTTAAAACTCCTGGAAGAATTTTCAATTATTTTTATTTTGAAATATTAAGTTGAACTAAATTTTTAAGGATCTTTAAAAACAACAGAAAATTTTGATGAACAAATAACAATTGAACACTTATCAATTCAGAAAAAATTGGAATGAGTTTAGGGGATATTTAGAGGTGTTAAACAAATAAAAAAATAATTTATGTCTTGAAAAGATGTCAAAAAATGTAAATAAAATGTATATTTTTAAATATTTTAAATGAATAATTTAGAAGCTTTTCAAGAATTTTAAAAAGTTGAAAAAACAACAATTTATTAAGATTCCTTGAAAAATTGAAAATGAGGGTTTTAATTGAAAAAATTAGTTTCAAGTAAATTTCAGAAGGAGAAAAAAATTAACATCTGTCCTAAAATGGATATGTGACCGAAAATTTTTAAGGAAAAATTGAAATAGAGTTCAAATTTTATATTGGTCTTAAATTTGAGACTACTTTAACT
>NC_046657.1:20219119-20244174 GCF_010883055.1 Belonocnema kinseyi | reverse complement strand
CTAAGGATGGTACTATAGAACGCCACCTCAAGGTAGGCCTAGTGGCGCCATCTCTTGGTCAGGCCGGAAACTTATCAATCCACCCTCGTATAACATATGTGAGAACAAAGAAAATCGTAGATGGTTACCTACCTAAGTTTCCTTGTTAGTTCACATTCTTAAATTACATTGCTCACATCTCGAATTAAATTCTCACGTTATATCCGTTTAATCTGGATATCAACCATTTCCGATTTATTTGGATTCCCGAGTTATTTTTTAATTTGTTCTGAGGGCCGATTTCCAAATTAAGCTGCTTCGATCGCGCACTGAGTTCCTACGTAAATCCGGTTAAATTCGGGCATCGTACAACAGTTATCAGTTCTGAAAGGCGACGTTATTTTGATTTGGTCTGGAAACTGTTTTCCAAACTAAACAGTTCTCATCGCACACTTAATTCCTACCTCAATTCGGTTCAATTGAGGCATCAACCATCAGGAATCTATTCGAATTTCCGGGTTCATTATGAACTATTTTCAGTTAGATTTTCCTAATTGAACTTTTTAGATCGCGAACTTAGCTCCCACGTCAATTTGATTCAATTTGGACACTAATCATCTGTAATATATTCGAACTTTCGTGTTTGCTCATATTGAACATAATCAACTCTAATGTATTTCGATCTGCAAGTTCTTTCTGGTTTGATTTGAGAACCGATTTCTAAAATGAACTGTTTAGATCGCGTACTAAATGTTTGCTTCAATCTGATCCGATCTGGACATTGCACAGCTGTAATCAATTCCGCATTTCCAATTTATTTTTAATTAATCTGAGAACCGATTTCCAAAACGAACTATTTGGATCGCAAACTGATTTTCTATTCGGAATTCTGATTTTATTTTGAATTGATCTTAGTTTGAATTTTCCAATCGAACTTTCAAACATTGAGTAAAGTTTTTATGTCAATCCAGCTCAATTTGTACATCAACCGCTTGTGATCTATTTTAATTTCTAAGTTAATTAAAAATGAGTGTTTGTTGCGATTTCCAAATTAAACTGTGAAGGCCCCACACTAAGTTCTAAAATCAATCTGATAAATCTGGACATCAACCATCTGTAATCTCTTCAGATTTCTGTAATTATTTTTAATTGGCCTCTGTTCGGATTTCCAAACCACATTTTTAAACTTCGAACTGAGTTCCTGCGTCAATCTGGTACCATTTATACATCAACCATGAGTATTCTTTTAAAATTTTCCAGTTAATTTCAAACTATTTTTTGTTCAAATTTCAACATTGAACTTTTCAGATTGCAAAACAACTTTTTACTTCATTAGGGTTCTATTCAAACATCATCATCTCTAATATATTCCGATTTTCACATTCATTTTGAATTAGTCGCAGTTCAGATTTTTGAAGTAAGCTTTTCAAAATTTTTTTTAAGTTCCCACGTCAACCACATTCAATTTGGACACCACAAAACTTTTGACAATTTTGAATTCCAAGCTTATTTTAAATTGGTCTGAAAAGTGGTTTATAACATCAACAGTTTAAATTGCGCATTAAGTTCATAAGCAAAGCCAGTTTTATTTAGATATCATAAAACTGTAGTCAATTCTGAATTCCAAATTCATTTTAAGCTTGTCTTTTTCAGATTTCAAACATTAATTTTTCGAATCTCGAACCAACTTCAAACGTGACTCCGGTTCAATTTAGATATCAATTGTTCTCTATTCAGATTTTCTAATTGATTTGAGACTAGTCTTATTTCTGATTTTTATGGATTTTCACAGTTTGGATTGGAGATCGGTAAATTTTACGCATCTTTAAAATCATACTCAGATGTACAAATTGTGTCGCCCTGTGTTATTTTTACTTTCTTTTACACTCATACTGTGCAAATCTAGCATCTGGCTTTCCAGAAAATGTTTGAACGGTCAGCTGTTCGGACTTTCTAATCACTAAACGTCTTCAAAAATGCAAATCTTCGACATTTTGCTGAGGACTAATGGGCATCTTGTTGTGCATAGACTCTCAAATAACGAGTCTAATAACGTAATCTAATACCGTTCTTCCCTCCAGTTTTCAGTAAAGTCCTCTGCAGTGGAGGAATCCAATTCGTGACGTGAATTTTTTCTTGTATTTCTAGCGCAGATCATCGCACCTGGCAATTGGAAGATTTTAAGTTTAAATGCAAATTAAGATTGATCGGATTAGTAAAATTAACAATAATTGCACAATTCTTAACAGCCTCTCTCTAGATATATGTGAACTAGAAGCTACAGTTTAGGAAGTTTTGCTTCATATTAATAAAACAAACTCTAATGGTCACAAACTCATAACAACCAGTTCGGTATTTTAGACGGAAACCTTTTAATTTTCTACTTGAACTTCTAAATTGAACCAAATTAAACAAATAAAATCAATTTGGTTCATTTCGATGAAACCGCGACGGTGACAGAACTAAACCGAATTTATTTCTTAAAATCCTATTCAAATGATCGTGTTGCACATCTAAGAAAACATACGTCACAGAATAATTCTTTATGGTTCATTAAAACTAATACATTTCTTTTGTATTTTCACAGAGTCAAGTTCACTACCACCTGGAAACTACATGCCTCCTTTAAATATACGGACTTCTTCTAATCATGCTCTTGATATTGATCCTGCTTCTGCTCCTGCTGCTGTTCCTGATCTTTATAGTCCAAACAATCTACAAGAAATAAGTGGACTCATGATGCCTCCAGGTGGTGAAGATATGGTACTCAAAGAGACAATCATAGGATACCTCTATAGAGGTCATGTTATTCCAATCACGAGGCATAAAATTATTAATCTATTACCAAAGCCAACGTATGATCAACATTTAAAAAAATGGATATACACGCCTCAGAAAATTAAGGACCATAACTGGTTAGTAATAGTCTCTGAATATTACCAGCAGAAGGGATTTGAACCCAGTGAATACATTAAAAGTGCTGTTGTGGCAATTCTATATCTCCACAAACTCAGAAAAGAGGCTCAAGCAACACAGGATGAAGCAGCCCAGATTCAAGAAGCACGGCATCAAGCAGCACATGCTCAAGCAGAACAGGCTCAAGCAGAACAGGATCGTCGTGCACGCGAGATAAGATCGAAGCATCGAGGCGATCATCAGAATCTACCTGATATAGACCCGCCGAGAAATGGGTTTCATATTGAAAATAATCAAGATCCCACAGCTGACGTTAAACTGGCTCGACTTAGTGCTTACAGCGAGACATCAACATTTGAAGAATCTTCTCGCACACCCAGGCCCAAAAAATTTCCTCTACGAACCTTTCTATCTTTTCATAAAAAGAGCAAAAGTACCAGGGAATAATGTTAAACTATGTTATGAATTTGCTGATGATATTCCGTATGGCGAGTATGTTGATTACGCAAATCAACGTTCTTGTCGAGATTATAATACTACAGTACATCTGTGGTATACATTCGCACAATAAAAAAAGTAAAATATGAAATGGAATAAATTTTTTCCATCAGTCATTAGCAGATCAGTTTTCAATTGCAACTATAATTACAAGGAAGCGTCTAATTTTGTTGGGTGTCGGTAGTTAGACAACTAATGTAACTATCGTCAGGCTATTAAAATAAAATAATTACACTGTGATTCATAAATGACTTTCCTTTGATTAGAAGTTGGACTTCAAAGAAGCGGTGACTTTCTGCATGGATAGTCAATTCTTGCATGTAATTTATATGGGTGATTAAAATTTTGTTAAAACGAGGTGCGCAAACATGGCAACGATTTCGCTAATGATTTTTTTCCTGATAGTAAGTGTCGAGCAATCCCCTCTCCCCCCCTCAAAAGTATTCGATTTTTTCAATGAGAACTTGACGAGGAAATTTTTTTTTAATTTTACATTCTCATCTTTTTTTCAAACCCGAATAAAAACGGCAATTTACATACAATTTTAATGTATAATAGCTGAATTTATTCGTTTTTTGCACGTGGGTTCAGAAAAATTGTTGAGCATACACGTATTGCAAAAAATAAAAAAATAGGGCGGTCTTCGCAGTTGTCTATCAATTCACTAAATTTTACTCAACTGAAAAATCTGCGAATTTTTTGTTTTTATACTCAGCGAATTCGCCTGTGCATAAAGTTGTAAAGTATATTATACTAAATAAAAGTTTTGTGGAAATAATTTAAGTGAAGCCTTTGTTTTTTTAACATTAATGTTAAGTAGGCTAAAACGCTAACTCAAATTTTTCCAGATGTATTCATTCAAAAATTTTCATTAATATCATTACAGATTAGTTCTGAAATTAAACAAACAGGCAGTTTCAAATTCTTCAAAGTGTCATCTTTTGAAGAAAAGACTTTTAAAACTCCACTTAAGGAGTATTAACTGTCTTGTGTGCAAAATGTCTGGAGTTATTGGCATTTTATGAGCACCTGCAACAAGGAAATTTCAGTTGCCCTACACGAACAACCGGCTCGAGGGACCATAGAAATATACTCGGAAAGCACAAGAAATTCCGTGAATATGTCCTGAAACTGGCAATGAAAGGTTGAGAATACTGCATTGATAGGTTAGGTAAGTTTCTTCCAACCAAGAAAATATCCGCTTGTCAGGTAATAATGCATGGCAAGGTTCGGGACAGTTTTGAAGTTTTATATAACTTAATTCGATCCGCAACCTACAGCTAGGCAGTAGGTTTTTTAGCCCTTTTGAATTTCGGTACAAAATTAAAAATTGGATTTTGGATTTTTACTGTTAGCGGACTTTTAAAACCTTCGAAATTGTATCCTTAAAATTATTGGACAATTTACTTTAAATTTGACCCACTTTTCTAATTATTTTTCACCTGCACCCAGTCTCTGAATTTTTTGCAGTAAATTTTAATTTCTACTAAAGCTGACGATTTTATATTTTGTATTGCAATCCGCAGCCGTATCTGTTCCAGTTTATGGTTAGTGTCACTTTGAGATTGTCAACTGACCCCACTATTTCCTCAAAATAGGATTCCTTTTCTTAATAAGATTTGTGCGAATTAGAATCAACAACATGTCATCTCGAAAGCATTTTTTCGTCTTATCTTCAAGTGGTGATTTTGATTTCACAGAGTTTTTTTCGCTCTACGGGAAATTTCTGCTTTTTGTTTACCTCACTCTGAAATGCTATTTTTCAAATGCTCTTTACTTGTATCATAAAGACAATGTAAAACGCTTTATTGGACCGTGTAAAATTTCGAAAATAACATTGCTTAAAATCAATGTAAAGCAACATCTGAATACAGCAAATATACTCACGTAAAAAAATCATAACTAATTTTTATGAAAAATAATTTTCTCGATTGAAGTGTCAATATTATCAAGAAAATTTCCTATCATTTTTTTAATTTATCAGGATGCAGGCGAAAATGACTTATATTTTGCAGTAATCTTTTTGATACTAATAGTGGAAATTTCCATTTGATTGGTAGAAATTTTAAGAAATATTTCCTCTAAAATTGTAAAAATAATTCCCGAAAGGATAAGAAAAATTTGCCATTATTTAATAGATTTTTCCAAATTTCACTGGGATAAAATACTCACATCTAATTAGTTTTTAGGAAACTTACGCAATTTTAACTGCTTTATTTTAGAAATGATTAATTAAAATATAGCTCAAATTTTCACTCAATGATATGTCCCCAGATATAAATTTCCTAACAAAAATTGATAAGTTAATGACGAAAAAAACTTGGTGAGTGGTTTACGCTTTTAAAAGTCAGTTGTATTAAGTTGAAAAATGGGAAAATTATAAACAGAGATAGATATTTTAGCTATAAGCTTGCTTAATTATACTTCAAGTTCTGCCCCAAATTTTTTTTCAGTGCAAAACGTCTTGCAAAAGACTCGCTGCTGTCATATTTTTAATAGTAACAGAATCTTGTAATTATTCAAACAATTTTAATGAAAAAATGTACATTTTGACCATTTTTTCCATGAATAGGCTTGATTTTTTGGCGGAATCAATTCGAAATGTTTTGCAAAAGAATCCTTGCCATCATATTTTTTATAGTGACCCGATATGCACTACAGGGAGGCTGCTTATTCGGAGTTTTCATATATTGTGACCCTGAAAGGGGACATTTTTGGTAGGCATTCGTGCTTCAATAAATAAGAATCGAGCTTACCTCTTGCAGATTGTTAAAGTTTTGGGCGTCTTTGACTAATTTAGCCCCGTAAAGGGCCGTTTTTAGGTAGATATTCGCGATTCACTAAGTAAAAATCGAGCTCACTGCTTGAAGATTGTCATACTCAGAGATATTTCTGACAGAGGTTTTATCGTACCGAAGGGTCCGAATGGAGCAGATGATGATGAAGAACATCTAGGTTCGACAATTGTCGGTCAGCCATTCTGCTGTTATTAGCTCTAACTTGTGTAAAGATCTTATTGTTTCCCTCTTGCGACTCTTCTGAATACCAACCAACTGGTAGCTCAAAAGATTTAATTAAATGACTTCCGTGAATGAGCAGCTTATGTACTGATGGTGGCATTTTATGTCAAGGGTAAAGATTTATACAAAGTTCAGCGGTTTTCAAACAGTAAGTTTTGAATTTCGCACACTTAACTATTATTCCGCACGTTATAACTTATATATTTTATATATCGTGGAGTTTGGTAATCAGATCTTGATCTAAATCAGTTATTTTAGCAACCGATCCAGCTTTTATCAAAAAGGAACGGGCAACATTTCCGATATTTTTTTGTTTCATTACCCATTACGTTCCTTCCTTGATTTCTTTATTTCCTTCTCTTCCTTTTTTTCTTGCGAGAACTTTTTAAAATCCATATTATAGGAAACTTTTTGTTCACATGTTTTGATCTAACCCTAAAAATAATGCTGAAAAAGATGCTTTCTGTCCAGTAAAAATATAACACACTTTTCCATCATGATCGTACACTTCAAGTCAAAGCTGATATCAAAACTCATTCCATTGACATCAATGTAATAGGTGTGCAATTTTTCCAGAAGCTGTATGTGATAGCTGTATTCTTTCTTCAAAGGAAAATCAGTTTCTTCAAGGAAATAAAATTTAATTGTCCTACCGTAATTGAAAGATAAAGGTGTTTTGTCTGTCCAAATAATATCGCCATCTGCTTTTAATTAAAGAGAGACGAAGAAAACCAAAAAGAAAGATCGATCCGTGAAAACATTCTTGTCACTTCTTATGTTTTCTTCACTTTCAGAATAACTGTTATCAGAGTCATCGTTCGCATTCATATCATCTCTCTTCTTCGACCGCTTTTGACGTGTCATCTGATGCGCAGAAGCACCGTCTATACCCTACTTCCCAAAGAGAACTAGTTTTCCACCAAAAAGATTAGTGAGATTATCTTTTTCCATTTGTAACAAGATTCGCCTAACTGTTTGACCCAATAAACTTATGAAATGGACACTTGTTCCTAAATTCGATGTTTTTATATGCTCACTGCTTCCTGGATAACAAGCTTTTTTTTACCTCGCTGATCTTGAAAAACGGATTTTTTTTGCCACTTATTTCTTGAGTGTACGTTCTTAGCTTCACGTATTTCTTTTTCAACATACCTAAATACACGTACATCGCCAAGATTCTCTATAAGTTACTCTTATCATCGTCTTCCTTATGAAGCTGCTGCGTCTCAGATTCGCTATCAGACACATTTTCGATCAATGAAAGTGCTTTGGATAATTCTTCCTTGCTATACTTTAAAGCGAGTTCTTGGACGCGCCTTTTTTTCGTCTTTTTAAATTCATCTTCAAATGATAATCGTAGACTTGCTCTTTTTAGAAGATTAGTCAAACTTTTTGTTTGGATAGGTGGACAAAGAAAGGTGCCCTGAACTCGGCTTCTAAGAATTCAGCATGATTTGAAACAAAGAGTGCTTTACACCTACAGATACTTTTCCATTTTCTATTATACAAAGGCATAAAAGAGTCAACCAATTTTTTTTATGGCAATAAACTGACTTTCATTAAAAGAAGACGTAGCTTTAATATTATCCAAAATCAAATCTACTTTCATACCTTCATACCTTCATAAATAGACTGCTTGTTTCTACGGAGATATTGGGGGAAACCTTCGAAGTATTTTTAACATCGGATACAGAATAAAAAATTAGCAGTTACGTGATATCATTCGTAATGGTGATCCACAATCAAAATATAACAAAGTAGATTTGATTCGATTGTTAGTCACTGAAGCACGGATACTTTTAAAAAACCGCTCTTTTCAGGGACACATCAGTTAAAATTGGCGGAGAGGGAGGGAGCTCGATTCTTACTTAGTGAAGCACGAATGCATACCTAAAATGTCCCTTTTTAAGGCCACATAATATGCAAAGTCTGATTGAGCAACCTTCCTATGGTGCATATCAGGTCACTATAAAAAATATAACAGTAAGGGTTCCTTTGCAAGACATTTCGAATTGATGCCGTAAAAAAATCAAACCTACTCATGAAAAAATAATCAAATTGTGAACTTGTTAATGAAAATTGTTTGAATAATTACCAGTTGCTATCCATATTAAAAATATGATAGCAACGGGTCTTTGGACAGACATTTCAAGTTTATTCCGCAAAAACATCAAACCTATACATGTTCACTATGAAAAATAAAATAGCAAGGAGTCTTTGGTAAAACACTTTAGGTTGATTTTACAAAAAACTCAAGCCTTTTCATAAAAAAATGGGCAAATTGTGTATATGCTTCGGCCGATTTTTGTCCAAAAAAGGTATTATTTTTCCCACTGAGCGACGGAGCTATGACAACGCCACCGGCTGCGTCCTCGGATTGTGGATAGAAGGTCCCGGTAACATGGTTTCCCGCTAAATATGGTTACAATAATTAATAGGCAGACGTAAAAAGTCGTTCAGGGATGATTCCGAAGAAATAATCTCCCAGGAGGCGGAAGCGTAAGAGCCGTGCCTAATGCTGAATAGCACCTAGGTGAGGTGTCTTAAACGGTGGCACTGGGAAACCTGGCGACCGCTCAGAGTACTCTGCCTTATTCTGCAAGGATGGACAAACCCTTTGTCTAGCTGCTAGTGGAAACAATAATGAAATCCTCAGACCACTAAAAAGTTGTAGAGGCGGTTCGAAACGATCGAATGCGCAAAGCACCTGACAATCGATCGACAAAAAGTGTTGATCACCCTACAGTTCAGGGTGGTGAAAATAATTTAGATAAGAACCCGACGAGAAAATGGCAAAACATCCACATTGCATAAAAAAATCAACACAAAGGTGACTTACTAGACTGCTACGATGCCAGCATTACCCCTCTTTACGGAGGCTTTATTCCGTGTATTCAAATTGTACAATCTCTGGTGCCAGAAGCCCCGAAGCTGCGAAAAGTTTGATTGATTCAAATCGAAGGCTGAAACCGTGGACCTATAAATTAACGGGACGGAGCACAAACCAGAGGGGTCAGTCAACCCGTAAGTAAGGGGTATGACGCACACCTCGCATTCTCTCCCTACTTCCACGGGGAGAGTGGGGGCACAGGTGATTGGTCTGTTCCGCCAATGAAAGATTTCAGTTTAGACGGTTGAACGTGTAGCGTCGTTTCGCTATTAGCCAATCCGAGTCTTCTCAAGCGCCCCCCGAAAAAGTGGGGATAACTTCACCCGTCCCGATGTAGCAAGTCAATCCGATCCCCTTAGATGGGACTTTGTGCTCCGTCCCGTTAATTTCTAGGTCTATAGCTGAAACCGGCGATGTATCAAAAGTACAAAAGTCGCTAGCATCAATTGCTCAAGAAGATAGGATGGGCATCACAGAATGCGTCCCGTGTTCAGTGTGTGATTGACTACATAACATCTGGTAGACTGCTCGCGGAAAGGGCTTAAAAGTTCACCCAAGACCTTATGATCTACCATCACTTACACAAAAAGTCAAAGCTGCTGACCATCAAGCAGCATATTGTTGACGAAATACCTGAATTATCTCATGCAAAAAAGAGACTACAGAGAAGGGAGAGATAGGTCAGGGACAATCAACATTTTTTTGCTGATTCATTGCACCTCTTTAGTAATGGCCCTATTTCTATTAAAAGACATCACAGTCCAAAGAAGGAGAGGCGTTTGGAAGAGAGGTTTACAAGCTCCCATCACGTAAATTGAAAGAAGGTTTTGTGATAACCTCATAACACCTGAGAAGGAGTGTCCATCAATCTATGTTAAAGTCAAGAAAAAGCACTTAGGGACACAAAGAAATTTTCTGCTCTAGGACCAGATAGTATCAAGAACTTCTGGTGGAAGAAGCTTACTTTACACATAAACATCTGGCCCGCATAATGACCTAACATTGAAAGTCGGTGGCAACCATTCCATAGTGGGTATGAGTATTATAACCAAACACAAGACTTTCATATTAAAAGTGCTAAAATGGTTATATTTTGAAGTGGATATGTGATATTTTTCAGTTATTCATCAATAAGTGTGGTCTTCTCTCGAAGCTTCCTACTTGAACTGATAAACTTGTTGGAAATACGCAGATTTTCTTGTTACTTAAGACTAGAAAATTGGGAAACATAAGAATTTTCGTTCCTTAGGCGTCTATGCTGTAAGCTGTTTCATTGGTTCGGTTTGTTCTGAAAAATGATCAAATGGAAACGTCTTAACATGTAGATGTTCATTAAAAAATAGTTTTTTTCTAGGTTGTAATTTTTTTCTTACTGAAATTTGAATAATAAGAAAAATGAGGAAATTTCGTTTTTTATTTCGGGGATGGCTCAAACTGGAGGTCTTGGAATACAGATGTTCATATCAAATTAGAATGTGCTATACCATACTGATGTTCTTTAATTATTTGAGATTTAAAACAAAAATGTCAAAATTTCATTTTTTAGATCACCATGCTGGAATCTTTTCTCTGATATTGATTGTATTTGAAGATAGCTCAAATTAAAACTTTTGGCTTGTCGATGTAGAATAAAGAATAAAATTTTCCATGTGACGGTGTTCTTTTTTTTGTTACCAGTGGTTAAATAATATTTAAAAATGCGGAATATTCGCTTTTTAGACAGATATTTTTGTGTATATTTAGGCTCTTATGACATGCTTACCAAAAAATGTATAGGACTCATGGCATGATATCCTTCCAATTTTGTTTGAAGATAAAGAAAAGCAGGGTTTAATAACTTAAAATTGGTTAAAATGGACAATTTTTAGAATAAATGATAATAATTAAATTTTTTCCATTTTTAGTTACGCGGGTGACTTTGTCATCCTAGTCTAGGTAGAATCCTAGGCTCTGGTGCGAGAGTTCAGGGCTCTCGGTAAATCCGGAAAAAACTAGGATGGTTATTTTCAAAAGAATGTAAAGAATGCTGAAAGTTGAATTCCTGTGGTTTGTAGTGGGAGGTTGACGTTTGCGAATTCGGTTAAATATCTGGGAGTATTCTTATATAATAAACTGAACTGGGCGAAGCATTATGTTAGCTCAGGCAGCCAAATCCTTAGGGTCCATTTTAAGAAACCTGAAGAAGACTAGTAAGAATAGGAACTTCTTTCCGATACGCTCCATTGTCTCTAGTTTTATAGGACGGATAGCCAAACATGTTGCAAAATTGTTTTTCAGAGCACAGTGTAGACATTGGATAAAAAAGTGTTCAAATTAATATCCTGGCTTATATTTTAGAACGATTAAATTTTTTCAGACGGCATCTAAATAAATTCTTAAGAGATCTTTAAGAACCGATGTCTGAAAAAGTTGATAATTTTCTTTATTAAAGTATAAGGTTTGCAAAAATTCAAGTTTTTAAGATTGCCATGAATTTATAATGCATCAGCAAATTGTTCAGTTTGAGTGACACTAATACGTAATTGATAAATACAGATTTGCAAGATACTAATTAAGAGTTTATAATAAATTAACAAATTTTCATTGACAATTCTATTGTTATGAACAGAAGTCTGAGATTTTGTAGTAATTTAAAATATCTGTAAAGTGACTTTTGTCTCTAATCCAATTTTAGCGTGATGCTATAGTTTTTTAAGAATAAATAGAAGTATATTTATCATTGTTATAAACAAATAATACAAACAAATGCAGACTTTAAGCGTTTTTTAAAAGTCTAAAGTACTTTTTTGAAAATTTATTTTAATTGGTTTGCTAGTTACATTCCATAGCAGTAAATTAAAATCTTATGAAAAATGTGATTAATAGAAACAAATAGCATAAAACAAATTTACAACATGTGTACCTTAAACTTTTGAAAAGTGCGTGCCCATCGAATTGGTCTGTCGTTTGCTTATAACAATTACATTTTTCATTAGATGCCAATGTACTTCTCCGGATATCACAGGCAAATTAATTGAAACAAATTTTTAAAAAGTACTTGAAATTTTCAATAATTCCTTAAACTTGGCATTTATATACACCAAAGAGAAATATACTTCCATTTTTTTCATAATATTTGAAATTATTAGATATAAATTGATTCAAACGATACATTTTTCAAGGTAGCTGAGAATAAAAGTTAGAGCAAAATAAGGAACAAAAATATTAAATTATTTATCAGAAATAAAATGTGTGCTTTCTTTTGCAACAAATGAATAAGCAATCGCGGGCCGAGGTACAAAAATGAATGTAATACAGATTTGATATAATAGTGTTGGACGAAATGTAGAAAAGTTCGCATTTTGGAAAAAATCTAGGGCGAAGCACGAGATACGTGATGAGAATGTGTTCGTTAAAGCCCAAGGAGCTTTAACAAAAGATAAGTCGCAATCAACAAATTACAGTTTTGTCGACGCTTTGACCTTTAATTTTTTAAATCTTTGTGCACAAATGTGGGGAATTGCAAAGACCAAGAATCCAGCCCGAAGTAAATACATTATCGAGCGCGAAGCGCAAGAACCAAAAGTCGCGCACCCTAGACGCGCTGCAACTTGAAAGCCATAAGAATGTGTCCCCGCAACGAGAAGACTTTTTTCATCTAAGATTTCAACCAATTGTTAATTTCTTTTCATGTTTTTTATTATTTTTCAAGCGTGAAAAACTTTTTACACTATAAACTACAAGTTTTCAAGTATTTTTGCCGTGAATATTTAAGCCTTGATTTAAATAAGTAATTCAGAATAACAACATTAAAAATTACAAAAAATGCTAAACTTAGAATAGAATAACAATTATCCTTTCATCCGAACTCTTGAAATGGAAGCTTATAACTTTTTTTAGAGAAAATTTTAACTAATAAGTAGTAATTTTAATATAAAAATTGATTTTAAACTTAACAATTACTAAAATAATTAAATACAGCCGATAATTAGTCGAGATATCATAATTTTGGTTTTAATCGGAAACAAATGAATTTATAATTCCGTAGTGTAGTTGATGACGAGAATATTTCTTTCATTTTACTGTTTTAATATGAATAATTAATTATTGATTTAAAAAATATTTTCATTAATAGAATCCAAAACATGCATTATGAAATTTCTTAGGTGTAATATAGTGTAATATGTTATTGGATATTTTCTTTACTCTTCCATTGAAATCTAACATACATTTATTTGCTTAAACAATATAATCGTTTGGGGGCGCCTTGGCATGGCTCAGGGGCGCCAACCAAGGGGGCGCAGCCGGGAAACCCCAGGTGCGCCCCATGCCAGCCCGCCACTGATCATTTAGTAGTAATTTTTAAATGTTCATCAGAATTAATTTCTGGATAAATATTTTATTATTTGGTTACAAATTTAATCATTTCGTGCAAAATTAAACAATTTTGTTGAAAATTCATCCTGCTTCATTTAAAATGCAACTGTGTTTTTAAACATATGTCTTTTTGTTTAAAAATTGAACTAATAATATGAGTGTTAAACACTTTTGTTGAGAACATATGTCTTTTTGTTTAAAAATTGAACCTTTTGTTTAATAATTGAAATGCATTTTTTTGTTAAAATTTGAATGGTTTTGTTGACAATAAGTTTTTTCGTTGTTAAATATTCATCAATTTAGTTTAAAATTCATCTAGTTGTTCGAAAACTTAACTATCTGATTAATATTTCGTTTTTTTTATTGTTAAAACCTAATTTTTGGCTGAACAATTAACTATTGTGGTTTAACAATCATCATTTTAGTGAAAGAGTCTACTTTTATATTTTAATTCGAGAATTAATCTCGTATGTTGAAACAGTTAAGTATTTGTTGGAAATTGTTATTATTGGTTTGAAAATTCATCTCTTTGGCTGAATAATTCTACTGATTTGTTAAAAATTAAACAGTTTTGTACAAAATCTGTCTTTTCTCTTCAAAATTCAACAACTTGGTAACAAATTAAATAAATTAGTTAAAAATGAGCTTTTTTGTTCAACTTCATATTACTGTTTGAAGATGTTGAGAAATATTTTCTTTCTTTTGTAGAAAATTCAATTTCTTCTTTAAAGACTGAACTACTTTTTTAAAATTTCCTTTTTTCGGTTTAAGATTCATCATTTTAGTTTGCAATTAATTTCTTTCGTTAAATAATTAACTATTTTCTTAAAAAATTAATTTTTGGTGGTTGAAAATTTAGATTATTTTATTAAAAATTAATCTTTCATAAATGAAAATTCAATTTCCTGGTTAAAATTGTATGTATTTTGTTGAAAGTTCGTCTTTTATGGTTGATAACTTATAATTTTATTCAAGATATTATATTTTTGGTTAACACTAAACTATTTTATCAAAGATTTCTTTTATTGGTTGTGATACATTAATTTCCTAAATAAACATTGGTCTATATACAATCAATATCCCGGGAAGAACTGTGAAAATGATAAAAATCTTAACTTAGAATAGATTTATAAATTTTCGCTAATAATTACGACTATTTTGAAAATGCATACTGGAACGTAAAACTTGTATCAGCATTTCAAACGCATGTAACTGCAAAATCAGGTAGGTTAAGGGCATGTGATACTTACAGTTCCGCCGGCTTTTTTCCACAAAAATGAAAATTTTTAAGAACTGAATTCGGAGATGCAACAAAATATCATAACGGACGTTCCTGGACTTTTTTAAAGGAATAATAACAAAAAAATTTATGGTGCTAAATAAAAATTTTATGCATATGCATTATCTTTAGGTTACGTGGTTTTCTATCTCTGCCTTTTCGATAATCTGGAAATTATTTATGAAATAAATTTTTTTGATTGCCTGCAAACAAGGTTAGTTCCGGGAGATTAGTTACTATGTTTATTTGTAAGTCGAAAGTTTTCGGCCAGAAATATTGTGTAGTTTGGAAGTAACGCTCGGGTTTATTGTAACACACATAACCTCGAAATATACAGGCAAGTAGTTAGCAATATCAAACATTTTTTGGTAAAAAAAACACAAAAAAAGTGTGTGGGGACGTTCGTTAGCATGTTCGCTATCATTTCCCAGATTTTGAAGGCAAAATAGTTCTTATCCTAGGAAAAAAGCAGGGGGAATCTAAAACTGAAAAAATCGATACTATTTCCTAAGCGCTATGCAAAAGAATCATATTTTGCTAAATTAAAACCTTTTGGAATTAACATACACAAATGTGTGTAGGGACGTCAGCTAGAATGTTCGCTGTTATTTACCAAATTTTTAAGACAAAATATTTATTATTCTAGAAAAAACCCAGGGGAATCTAAAACTGGGAATATCGACAATTTTCTAAGTATCACATGCCCTTAAATGTTGAATTTTGAACCAAAGAAAATAGGTATTTTAGAACAGTTTATCTGAATAGTTCAAACAAATAATGATGAATTGATAAAGATACGCTATTGCTATTTTACAAATAAACAATAATTACAAATTATAGTAATTATTACTCAAAATTTAGCCCGGCGATTTATTCGTTAACGGGATCAGGAAATCATTATCCTAACCTAGAAAGCCTGAAAAAAAATAGGGAAGCTCAGGGGGTGGGATCTTCAAATCACAACGGCCATATTTTACGCATAAAATGATTATAAACGTCATTTGAGGTTAAAAATCGTAAAACAAAGAATAAATTTCGTGCTTTTAAAGTCTCCTGGAGAATCTTCAAACTATTTCAAGACTTCATGCTTACTTAGTACAAAATTGCCGAAACCCAGGTCACAGCGCTACTAAGAGGAAATATCAAGAACTAAGATTCCATAAAATAAAATATATGACTGTTTTTCGTGACTGTATTCTTTAGGTTTTGACGTAACTAAAATACAAAAAAAATACAAAGATTTCCCAGGCAAAAACAATAAAACGACATCGGAATACAGCAGAGGGACGGCGAACTAATTTTCAAGCAACTCAGCCTGTACAATCAGCGCATACATTTGATGTTATTATCATGGTGCCGCCGCTCTGAACCTATACCTCAAGTTCCACTAAATTTATGGATGTAAAATTCCATGGATTTTGACAAGTTTCCATTCCCAGTTCCGCGCGGTAGAGTAGTTACTAGACTGCTACTAGATGGCCATGTCATGGAGTCACTGTGGTGACGTTACGCCTTGGGGACAATATGAAGAATGGTAGATTGTCGGATAAGTGAAGAACCCTTTGGTGAAGTAGAGGCGCGCTATGTTGCACTGGAATCGGAAACTAAAGTTTTGGGTGTCAGGAGTATGATCGGTGGTACGTCCCCTTAACCCTGGTCGGTGGCTATTGTCCTAGTCGTGTCTGCTCATCCCTTGCCTCCATGGTGTTGTTGTTAAGCTCGCGTTTAACAGATGGTAAATGGATCATGCAACAAAACGTACAGAGGAAATGAATAATCGGAATACAACATGGATGAGTGCCCTGTGGTCGAGACCTACGTTCTTGGCCGTGGTGAGTTATTCGTACTTCAATTCCGAGCTAATAAAAAGAAATCTAAAGTGACAGGTAGATAAAATTTACCCTGTCACAACTAGCTCTACTTAAGCGGGAGGTCAAGGATTTTTTTCCTACTGTGAATCAGCAAGCGACCACCACGACCCAGAGCCTCGGTTGACCCCTCCAAGTGCACTCGTCGGAATTTTGGAATTAGTAAATAAAAACTAAAAAATAAGAGAAGGCAAGGAAAAATTACTATAAATCATAAGACTAGATCAAAAATAAATTCATAAGGAAGCATATGGCAAAATCATAAGGAATCATAAGGAAACGGAGCCAAATAAAATAGCAAATAAAAAATAAATAAAAAAAAAAGATATGCAGAGCTGAAAGATTTCGATATCGGAGCTATCGAAATCAGTGGCAAGGCCATTGGTGTGGCCAGCCTGGTGGGCCTGAAAATCTCCTGGCCCGGGCAAGGCCTTCACTCCCCCATGAGGACCTTATCTGAGGTTTACAGAGGCAGCCGAAGCAAAGAATGCCGGACCCGGCCGGGTCAGGACATTGGCCCCCAAACTGGCCGCCTGCCCACAGGCCCAGCAGTTTTTATAGGTGGGCCCCCAATATGCCCTAGGCTTCGGGGCGCCCATCCTTAGCTAATCCTTTTGCGTTAGGTTAGGATTCTCTAGCGCCCTCATCCACCTCACTTCATCCAGCATTTCCTTGTTACTTGGAGGTGGATGGGGGGGGGCGAGGGGGTTCTGTACCCCTCCCTGCGCTGCCATACGACCGGTCTTCTTACGCCGTCCGCGCGAGTAGTCTTTGCGCCCGAAGTGGGTTGTAAGACCCCGTGTGATGGCCCCGCCGTCAGTGCTGGTTTAGTATCCGTTGGGTTAACACCTTACGGGTTATTAGATGCCGCGATGGGTTAGCAGGCTCGTTGGAATTCTTTCTTCAAACGTAGCAAATACCTCACCGCGGCATCCTCCACGTGTGATGTGCGGCTGCGTTCGGTAATCTATAATACAAAAGGGGCAAGACCTATAACGAATGTTTACCTAAGAGCATCTGGCCCTGATAGCGGATCTTGGACGTCATGTTTGAGGTGTATTTCTCGCGTATTTCCCTTTCTCGGTAATTAAAACGTAAACCACGGGAGACAACCTGCGCTTGACTTTGTAAGGCCCGTCAAATTTGTCGCAAAATTTAGCTGCTAGGTTATCTTCCTTTTTCGAGAGGACGCGCTGACGCTTCAAGATGAGGTTACCTGCCCGGAAAGAACGAGCACGCTATCTCTCATTGTAGTACTTGGCCTGAGATACGTAGGCGCGCTCGAGATTTCTACAAATAAGATCCCTCAGCTGCTCCAATCGCTTAATCTGTTCCAACTATGTCGCGCGGTCAGGTCTATCGTGCTGAGAGGTTTTTTCCAGATACCTTCTTAAGGACCGGTAGGGAAGAGGGTTACGCCCGAAATTCAAAAATGCTGGTAAAACCCTCAATGTACTGTGGGAAGCGGTATTATACCCATAAAGGAATTCCGGCAAGTGCACGTCCCATTCCTTACGGTTCGGGTGGAGAAAGGTTGCGATCATAGTTTTCAGTATGCGGTTTACACGCTCAGTCGGGTTAGCCTTTGGGTGGTAAACCGGATCGGTGGTGTGAATAATTCCAATGGTCCTGCACATCTGTTCCAAGAGCCTGTTGGAGAACTCAGTACCATTGTCGGTGTGCAGTACTTCCGGGGTACCCCATTGCGACACGATAAAGTCCTCAAAGGCCTTCTTTACAGTGGGACCGTTCGCAGTTCTAATTGGTAGGACCTCCACCCATTTGGTGAAGAGGTCTTGGAAAAACCAGGATGTACTTATAGCCAGCTGTACTGCGGGAAAAAGGGCCCATGACATCCGCAGTTACCACTGTCCAGGGCTGCTCGACGAGGCGCTGACCTATCATGCCGGCCAGGCGAGTCTGTTCAACCTTACACCTCTGACAAGGGTCACATTTCTGGACGAAATGTGCGACGTCGGAATACAGCTCGGGCACTAAGGTCGATTTTTGAGATAAATCTCGCGGCTTGAAGTTGCCTCAGTATGTCGGACATGTACGGTAAGCGGTAAGCGTCCCGCTTGGATAAGGCGTTGAGTCTCCAAAAATCTAAACAAAGCCGATATCCACCGTCACCCTTCTTGGCCATAACTATAGGAGCCGACCATTCACTAGAGGACTCTTTAATCACCCCCTCTGAAAGCCATCCTATCGATCTCCGCGTACATGGCCTCTTGTACCTTGGGGGACACTACTCGATTTCTCCCTGATAGGTGGATGTCCCTGAACATCTATGTGGTGCTTAACCAGCTGGGTGGCGTTTAGTTGACCCTCTCTCTTGAAAACTATCTTCCATTTAATCAATTCTTGAAGTTCCCTATCCTGGTCACTGGATAATTCCAGAATACCACCGCAGTTTTCTTCCGAGGTCACACATGTATTGAGTGGATAGACCTGTCCATCCGTACCTGGCATCCAAATCTCCTTAGAACGCGCCGAAAACACCATATAAGAGTCCGGTTGCGCGTCTAAGCCTAAGACAAACTCGATATACAGATTGGTGGCTACCATGACTTCGCATACCTTAGTAATTCCGTCGATAGTCAAGGGCAGCTCCACCACATCTGAGATCTGGTCTCTGGAAACGTTTGCCAAAATCATCGTAGATTCACGAGAACTATCTCATTTTTGCCCTAAATTTTTCAAGATCCTCGGGACTAAATCTCCGCGAATAAATGTCCTGGTCAAACCTGGGTCGAACGACGCGTCGACTGAGAAGGAATCGATAGAGATCTTAAGGTGCACTCTGTCGCGTACTAACTCGGTCTGCAAAATTCCGGCGATCTCGTCAAGATCGGAAAATTTTTGTATATACCCTTTATCGTCGCAAAATTCATCCAGAACAAATTTTTCGCATTCCGGTTGAAAGCTTCTTGCAACGCGGGCCGGGATTGATGAGGATAAATCTCTTAAGCCAGTGTCCTCAGTCAACAAAATGGTGCTGTTCGCCGCTTTCTGTTTTAAATCTGAAAAGGTACCCACAGAATGCGGCGAACCATTATCCTCCCTATACACAAGAGTCTCAACAGCGAATGACGTTGGAGAATCATCGGAAGACGCGGTTTCGAAAACAAATTCATCAAGGGGTACATCAACACCCTTGTAATCGCCAGAATCATTCAAGGCCAATACGGAAGTTAACACGGATTTAGAGAAGTCTGGTGTGGTTTTGACGGTCTCTTTATTTCGAGAGGCAGTAGGTACCGGTCCTACAGCTTCCCTTTCTCATTTCCCGAACAATCCGGACATGTCTTAAGGATGAAGCCCTCCCTCTTACACGCATGACAAGCTATTTTACGTAGCTGAGCGCAGCCTTTATGATAATGCCCCAATTACCTACATCTAAAGCAGATGACCTCGGCAGTAACACCAGAGTTGTTATCACGGGGTTTAGTTTGTTTGGTGGGAGCAGCGAGCGTGTTCAGGCTCGGCTGCTTCCCACCCGAGTGAGCGATATCATCCTGACCTCTAATTCCCGTGCCGTTACTGCCCCTTCCGCGCTTCAAACTTCGGTAATGGCCGCGGAACTATTTTTGGAGGGTTTCTGCGCCATTAAATCGCGGTACGCGAACTCCTGCATGAAAGAACTTTCAGGGTTAAGTGGTGGTTTATATTCTTTAATAGCCGTCCACTCCTTCTCCTAACCTCTACCGAGTCGCGAAAGTTCATCGAAGGTACGGTAATGAGAGCGGCGAATCACCCTGTGAAATTTGAGCCTGAGTCCCCGTTGTGCCCAATCCAACTGCTCTACCATAGGCATCTCATTTTCGAGCAAGTTGATTAGGCCTTCCAGGTTTGTCAGGTAGTCATCTACACGCTCGTTTTTTCCTTGAGTTCGTCGTCGCCAAATCGGTACCTAAACGTCTTTTTAAATTGGGTCCAATTCGAGAATTGCAACTCGTGTTTTTGAACCATTTAAACGCGATACCTTCCAATAAGACAGGCATGGCCAACAAGAGCTCTTCGTCGGAAAGTTTTGTAAGTCTTGTACGGTCTTCTATGCGTGTTAGGAAATCTTCGGCACTAGTTTTACCACTCCCGTCAAATGTCACTTTCCAATTAAGGAAGATTTTATGAGGTCTCTGGAGTTGTCTAAGCGCCGTCATGAACGAGTCGAGCGCTCCGGTCGCTCGTAGTTGGCGTTTTCGCGGTTAAATTCGTCGTCAGTTTCTAAATTACGCCATCTCGGAAGTCCCAAACCCAACGAATCGCGGTGGTCGGTGTTCCGAGGACCATCCTGACGATATAGAGCGGGTTTACCTCCTCGGTTTGATAATCGATTACACCGGGCGCCCTCACGAGGAGTAAACATAATGGAACGTGCCGCAACCTTTCTGCCAACGTGTCCTACAGAAATCTCGGAGTCCGTAGAATCCTCAATCCTAATCGTTTCTGTGAAAATATTTCGTTGGGGTGTAAGCCTCGGTATACTGCCGGTTCGGACTCGACGGCGGTCCGACTGCGTGACTGTGGCATACAGGGGAAAGAGTGAATTTGGATTCGGTTGAGTTGCGCGAGCATTCAGGCTACTATGAGGAACCCCTTCTAAGTTCAAAGAGCTAAGCCGTGTCGCGCGCGGAATGTTCGTAGTTTCCCGAGGAATACTTTCCGCGAGGGTGTCCCGGGGAACAATGGGTAGGTTTAGAGAACTGAAATGGGTAGTTACAAGCAGACCTAAGCTATTCCGGCGCATATACGGAGAGAAGACCGATCTGTTATTGGAAAGGTTTCCGGTAAACCGTAAAAGTTGGCATAATTGAACGAGAGTCCAACGTTTCCGGGGCTAATATGAGTTAGCAAGGTTGTCATGCTTTCACGGTGTGTCATGACCGTGCCAGAAGACTGCATAGTTGTCGCAATTTCCAGGGGATTCAATGAATTTACGACACTTGTAGCCGAGGTGGTAGTGCTGCTAGTCGTGACAATATTCTCTACCACCAATGTCGCCGGGTTGGTGGTTACTATCGAAGTTACTAATTCGTCACGAGGTAATTCCTCATCATCCAGGTCCGTAGTGTCGGTAGTAAGAGATGTGACATCTGACGCGTGAGATGACATTTCTTTAAAAAGCCTAACCCCCTTCCTGAAACGCGAACATCTCTTTCTCTTATGGTACCGGAAGTGTCCAATTGGAACGACTCTAACGCTTCAGTCAGCTGATCATCGTTCACACATAATCAAAAATAAATCGGAACAAATAATTACAAAACTAACAAAATCAATAATGTGAATTGACAATAATAAATTTAAATAAGAGCAGGGTTGAGGCGCTCTCTGTTGTTACTTCAATATTCAAACAATAGCAATGGATTGACCAGGCGCTCATAGCAGCCCTTGGGTGAAAGGGGGCGGGGGGGAGGGTATTCCTTAAGGTCGTTAATCAAAATTTCTCAATTTATCCTCCCTCTCCCTGCCTTACTGTTAATTTTTGGATTAGATACTCAATTCAATTTTTAAATCTGAAGTTCACTTTGAATTGTTATTGTTTATAGTTGAATTGTTTATTGCGAATTTTATTAATTTTCGCTATTCCTACTGGCAGCTTTTCATTAATATATCAAATCAATTCAATTTAATTGTCAATTACTTTAACTGCATTTTTAATTTATCACTTTTATTGAACATTAATAAAGAAAATCACGTAATTTCAAAAATAAAAAAAAATTTTAAATCAACAATTAAATTTTCAATTACTCAGATAAAGCGACTGATTAAAGTGTAAACCGAAAATCTAACTTTAATATTCATTAATATTCTGGGCCTTCGTAGATGCCAACAGGTCCTTAAAATCAATAAGGCGCTCAAAGCTGCCCAGGAGCAAGGGGTGCACGTGTTACGGAAATCATAATCCTGTTTTAACTTGAATCCATTCCAAATCGACATTTAGATTAAATTTTTAAATTCATTATTTCAATCGAAACTCCAACTAAAATGGTGAAGTCAAAAATCAATTTGAATCCGAATGAAGACCTTGAAATTTTTTCTAAGTTTGATTAAAATAAAATCAGAATTTTGAATATCATTCAATTTTCGAACATTTAAAATCAATTCAGAATTCAAATTTAATCTTGAAATAAATTGAATATTTAATGTCTCCATATTTGAAATTTCTGAATATTATCGTTATATTATTTAATTTTTAACATTAAAATAATATTATCAATAATAATAATCAATTAAAATAAAATATTAATAATATCAATTAATATTAATAATAATGTCTCAATATTAAATTTTCTCCCCGCACCTAAAAATCCGGAAGTACATAGCAAAGGAGAAATACGTGGTCGAGCATTTCGAAAAACCAAAGAGAAAATAGTACACAAGAAAATGGATCAAATGTCAAATTGAGTCAGTGCACAAGAAAAGAAAATCGGCCGTTGCCTGGATTTTAAGTAAACCCCGAAACCCTCAAATGTTGGGCATCATTGCAATCGTGGTTTATACCACCTCGGAAATGGCGGTTAAATATGTATATATACGTATGTATATTCCACTGCATGTACATATACGTATATCATATGTATTTTTGATACATATATAACCGACTCCGTTCGTAAACGGGATCGGGAAATCATTATCCTAACCTGAAAACCCTAAAAGAAAATAAGGAAACTTAGGGGGTGGGATTTTCAAATCACAACAGCCATATTTTACGCATAAAATGATTATAAACTATATTTATTACGAGGAAAGTTTCACATCAAAGAAAGTTTCTAAAATTTAACGAAGACCTCCGAAAATTTAACACGCTCTACGAAAAGGGGAAGGAAATTAACGCTGCGAACACGTGGTCGGCGGCAGGAAGTTCCGAGATCGCAGACTGAACGCCGAAAAAACCCCATGCACTGACTTGACATCGTGTTTATAAAAAAAAATAATAAAGGAATTGACGCGGAAATGCGAACACTCTTTATAGGGGGCAAGCCAGGCAATAGGTCGGATGGGAGTCAGTCCTTATGGCTTCAAAGTAACTCTCCCATCGCGTCGCTTGCCAATATACCAAAAGATTTACCTTAGACATTTTCCTTTACTTGCGCCAAATGAAACAATCAAAATCCAATATCAGTAGATCGAGGAAAGGTAATTCCAATCAAAATGGGTTCAATATCCAATTTAAGTTTTAAATTCAGGAAAAATGCCCAAAAATAATCCCCAATAGCATTACGAATTACGAGGCACGTTTAGCCCACACGGAGGCGAAGAACGAAAAGTGAGATCTTCACCATACACCACGATTGGTGGAGCCGAAGGTTGCCCACGTCATGGCGCGCTTACCGCGCGCATGATCCACGCGCAACTAACGGGAAGTTCGGAACCATCGTAATTTCTTAACGCTAACTTACTTTATTTAGAATTTAACGAAACAACTTTATAATACTCAGAGAGCCTAGAAATATGCCAATGTTCCCCCGTTCGAGCAATGGCTGGAAAATTTGAATTTAACGATGCGCTAATATAAATATTTTAAACTAAATAAGGTTATTTGAGCTTAAAAATCGTAAAAAAAAAGAATAAATTTCGTGCTTTTAAAGTCTCCTAGGGAATCTTTAACCTATTTCAAGACTTCATGCTTACTTAGTACAAAATTTCCAAAACCCAGATCAAAAAAAATTAAACGATTTCCCAGGCAAAAACAATAAAACGACATCGAAATACAGTAGAGGGACGGCGAACTAAGTTTCAAGCAAGTCAGCCTGTACAATCAGCTCATACATTTGATGTTATTATCATGGTGCCGCCGCTCTAAACTTATACCTCATGTTCCATGAAATTTATGGATGTAAAATTCCATGGATTTTGACAAGTTTCCATTCTCAGTTCCGCGCAGTAAAGTCCAAATCAAGTGTCAACGGAAGATCAAATTAAAGTTCAATACCTACATTCAGAGGTCTATGCCCACAACTCTATGGGGCATTATTCCTCAACTGCCCCAACTCAAAAAGTCATGTTTTTTGATTGTCTCTAAATTCTGGGAAAATGTTCGCCTACCCAACAGTAGTTACTCTACAAAATTATAGACCAGGATTACCAACCCTGCCCAAGTGAGGGAGGGTAGAATTTTCAACCCCAATGCCTGCAGGGGTAGATTCAAACGCCTGTAACTTCCTTTCTAATTACGCGATTTAAAATTTTTATAAGGGTTTTGGAAAGTGCTTTTTACACGCTTTCATCCTATTTTATTATTTATA
>NC_046657.1:20217559-20219019 GCF_010883055.1 Belonocnema kinseyi | reverse complement strand
TTGTGGCCTCAGCTAACTCACGCACTTTTAATCTTCTATCCTTCAACACCATATCGTGGATTTTATTGATGATTTCGGAAGTACTTGCTTCTACGGGCCTTCATGAACGTGGTTCTTCACTTATTGATGTACGACCACGCTTAAATCCATTTACCCAGTTATAAACCGTTGCTAAGGCAGGGGCAGATGTGCCATGAACTGAGTCCAATTCATTTTTTATCTCATATGGAGTTAAACCCTTTAAATGAAAATGTTTGATTACCGCTCTGAACTCGTTTTTTTTCCATTTTTCTTAACGAACAATTTTTTTTTTCAATTGGTTATAAAAACACGTAAACTCAGAAGATGTGGACTGTCACTGCACCATATATCTAGTCGGGAGTGGTGCTGACTGAAAACAGATGATTTGGAGCGATTCGCGCGCCATATGTTGGTCATTCTAAGGACTTATTGAACTACCCTCGTAGATATGTTTATGTTGCTCTGCTTGCTTAAATTAGGAAATATATTCTTGATTCATTTTTTCTGATATTGGAACTAATATTAAAATTATTTCCAAGTAATAATGGCAACAAAAACAGATTGGGGCAATCGTTGTGCAAATCCTTTTCGCAGAAATGACTTATGCAACTGAACGGCAAGTCCGAAAAGCTCAGAAATTAGTTGAGCAAAATGGAATATTAAGTTTACCTAATCGAAAAATGGGAAGAAAACTGACACCAGGTATTGAAGTTGCAGTGACTAATTTCTACGAAGATAATGAAAACAGCCGATTAATGCCTGGGAAAAAGGATTTTATATCAATTAAGAAAGCAGATGGAACTCGTGAACATGTTCAGAAACGACTTATCCTAGGTAATCTGTCCGAGCTGTTCAATCGTTTCAAAGTGGAAAACGAAAATACTGTAATCGGGTTTTCGAAGTTTGCACAACTCAGACCACGACATTGTGTTTTGGCTGGAGGGAGTACCACACATACGGTTTGCGTGTGTATATATCACGAAAATGTGCATCTGATGTTAGATGCTATTGATATTAAGCATCTAACTGTCGACTCCAGTATAGAACTAACGGACTACCATGACTGTTTAAAAGTAATAATGTGCAGTAATCCAACTCCTGCTTGTCATTTTAGTGAATGTGAAAATTGTCCTGGCATTCAAGTCCTGAAAGAACATTTGACTGCAATTTTAGATGAGAACTGCGTCAACGAATTAAGATAACAAGTTTGGCAACAAACGGACAGAAGTAATCTAATGACCGAGGTAGCAGAAACCGACATCTTTCTTGAACGACTCTGCGAAAAACTATTGAATTTAAAGTCTC
This sequence comes from Belonocnema kinseyi, assembly GCF_010883055.1. Lineage (NCBI taxonomy): Eukaryota > Metazoa > Arthropoda > Insecta > Hymenoptera > Cynipidae > Belonocnema > Belonocnema kinseyi. The sequence goes on along the minus strand of NC_046657.1, from coordinate 20,217,693 downwards.
ATGAATTTTATGCAGAGCAGCAGGCATCATTACTGAAGAACCTCAAAGCCACATTATTAGTTGAACATTTCTTTATTATGTTCGATTTTGCAGAAAACTATGCTTACGTGTTTCAAAATGCGATCCAATCTTCT
>NC_046657.1:20210970-20217459 GCF_010883055.1 Belonocnema kinseyi | reverse complement strand
CTTGAAAAGCGATTGACCAAGTGTATAGAGCTCCAAGGAGATTATGTTGAAAAATAAAAAAAAATTTACTCAAAAAAAAATTGTTTTTATACTTCATTCTAAGGACTTATTGAATTACCCTCGTATTATAAAGTCATCTGTGCTTCGGGTACAGAATGATTAGAAAACAAAGTCAACAGAATGTATTCAGTTCATATAAACTAAAACGATTTTCTTTCTTGTGAGAAAGCAGTTTCTAGGCAGCCATGTAGCGGTCAAATTCTGAAGCTCGACATTCTTTCCTTAGACCACGTCAGTAACATAGATATTATATGAATACAGGATCAATTCGCAGCAGTATAAAAGATGTAATTTGTATCACAGAACAAGTAAATTACCCGTGTTTTTAGAATAATGTAATTCATAAATTTGTATTAACAATTGAGTAGTTAGATGCAAGAACAGCCTGCTTGTATTTTTAGAAGTCACTTGTGTTTCTTTTGTTTTGCATATAATTTCGTGGAGATCAAATGAAGAGCAAGTGACTTCTGAAAATACAAGTAAGCCGTTCTTGCACCCAACCGCTCAATTAATCAATATTTTCGATTAAGTGAATAGTTTTTTCCGATGACTTCATGCAATTTTGGATCAATGCGAGTAATACAAAGAAATGGCATACTTGATAACTGTTCTGCGGTATGCTTCCGCATAACGCCCGAGTGCGAGCGCGAGGACTCCCTCTACAACCGGCTCTGTAACTCAATGAATTTCAATTTGTCCATTTTCTTATTAGACATTTTTCCTAGTAAAAAAGTCAAGCTTTCTTTTGAGATTATTTAAAAAAAATCGTAGATACCTAAATTGCGAAAAAAGTTAAATAAACAATCGATTAATTGAAAAAAGTGTTAAAACAATTTTTCTGTTATAAATAATAAAATAAGATGAAAGCGTGTAAAAAGCACTTTCCAAAACCCTCATACAAATTTTAAATCGCGTAATTGGAAAGGAAGTTACAGGCGTTTGAAACTACCCCTGCAGGCATTGGTGTTGAAAATTCAACCCCCCCTCACTTGGGGAAGGTTGGTAATCCTGAACTATAAGTTTGTGGATTAACTACTGTTGGGTAGGCGAACATATTCCCAAAATTTAGAGACAATCGAAAAACATGACTTTTTGAGTTGGGGCAGTTGAGGAATAATGCCCCCTATGACCTACATGAATAAATCGAAAGCCTCTTATAAATATATAAATATATAGCCTCTCTCTTATTTCTTAAACTTCATTATTAACTGAACGTTATATCTAAACGGAAGCTTCGTGGACATCTAACCCACACTAAATCCTAGCTACACATTGGTATGAAATTACCGAGTTTTACAGTATTTACAAAAACAATGTGGTTTACTTGATATTACCCAAATAGAAGGAAGGAAGGGATGGGGGATCAGACTGGGTTCAAGAGGGTAGGAAAAGAAAGAGTACGAAAGGGAAAATGTTGGAAAAGGAATGCGGAGAGAAGAGGGGAAGGGAAAAGAGGAGTGACGGATTGAGGAGGAAGGAGGACAGGGGAAGTTCAGGGAAAGGGGAACTTTAGGGAAAGGACTTGTTTAGGAAAAGGACTTGTTTAGGGAAAGGACTTGTTTAGGGAAAGGACTTGTTTAGGGAAACGACTTGTTTAGGGAAAGGACTTGTTTAGGAAAAGGACTTGTTCAGGGAAAGGACAGGAAAGACATAAATTTCTTAATTACGAAATTTCTTTCGCTCTTCAACCTCCGAACAGCAGGTCGGCTATTTACGCTGCTGGAATAGGCCAACCGTTTGCGCGAGTTCTGGTAGAAATTCTCGTTGGGACATCCACCTTCCTCCGATGCCCTTGATGACTCTGCTGCCGCTTTTCGTACCAGATCTCGGTACTTATCCCTTCGTTTCCAAATGGCAGCAATTGTCGGATCCTCCTTCTTTATATCCAGATCCTCGATACGTTTTTGGGTTGAGGGAACGTATACATCCTGCTGGCAGCAGTGGAGGGGGGTGGCGGCTCACGGTTGTTGGCCCACCTGTGGCCCCTGTGCTCCGTACGGTGATTGCTGGTACTCCTGCGTGGCTCGTCGTTGACTTGCTAGAATTTTCGCCATTATGGCAACGTTTGAGATATTTTCTCCAACATCTATGAGTCGCGCTGCCATGTTTTGAACCTTTGCGACATGCTGAACTACCGAGTCGGTTGGATTCATTCTGTATTCATGAAAACGCTGCGTGAGGAGCAATTTATTAGCAGCTGATTTTTGCTCATGAATGCTACTCAGTTTAACCCACATCTCCCTGGCTGTAGTGCATGTAAGCAAGCACTCGAGCTGAGAGGCTTCCAGAGTCGACGAAATCAAGAACATGGCTCTCGCATTGTCCCTTACGAAGCCTTTACCTTCGACTGATGCCGGGTCAGCGGGTTGCTGTCTTGAGCCATCCACTAGATCTGAGATTCCATAAAGCATGAATAATGAGTTTACTTGGAACTTCCAGGATTGAAAGTTCGTGCCGGTAAACTTCGTTAAGTGTCCTTCGGAGATTTGTTCTTCCGCCATTTTCACTCTCGTGGAAACTGCGCACACACGAGGAAGAGACTGATTAACGACAAATATTTCATTGAATAACTTCGCGTTTCGCGGATTAAACTTACAGCCTTTTAAAACTTATAAAGCTGGGTACTGGGCCCCATAACCTGTTGAAGGAAATAAAGTAACGAAAGGCTGATATTTCAGTAAAAGATACTTTATTCAAATGTACGTGCTGATCGTTTTACACAACCGGGCCGACTGCCCCGCAGAACCACTCGAGCAGTTAAACCCAGCGCGACAAGACCAGTAGATGGTGGGTCAATCGCAAGCCACGAGAAGTACGATTAAAGGCGCTAAAATCTAAACTTTAACACTCCCACCTTTTGAGTGCTTCGAGATTCCGTTTACTAGACCTAAAGTCATGCAAAGAAATTTGAACCTGTCTTTTGGCAACGGCTTCGTGAAAATATCCGCACGCTGCAGAGATGTCGGAACATAATCAACAGAAATTTCATTTTTCTCAAATTTTCCTCTGATAAAATGATACCGGATGTCGATATGTTTGGTGCGCTTGTGATATTCTGGGTTTTTAACCAAACGAATCGCACTTTGATTGTCAATAAAAAGTGTAGTTGCACGTTCACACCGACATCCGATATCATTTAGCAAGCTTCTGAGCCAGAGGGCTTCCTTGGCAGCCGCAGCTGCCGCAACATACTCAGCCTCTGTAGTACTCAGAGTGACAAGCTTCTGTCTCTGATTAGACCAAGTCACGAGACCGTTTGTTAAGTTAAATGCGTAACCTGTGACTGACCTGCGCGTGTCTCTGTCACTTGCGTAGTCGGCATCAGTAAATCCTATTAGCTGAGACTCGCTCCCACCACTTCTGTACTCTATACCTAAGCCGACAGTGCCTACTAGATACTTATATATACGTTTCATAGCTTGCCAGTGTGAGTCATCGTGGTTATTAAGATAACGACTGACTACATTTACAGAGTAGGCAATATCGGGTCGTGATACTGTGGCTAGAAAAATAAGTGAGCCGACTGCTTCACGGAAAGGTACATTCTTACATTCTTTCTCCTGATCCTCCACTTGACATAGGTTTACATTAGGATCAGCAGGGACGCATACAGCATTCGCATCATTCATTTTGAATTTTTCAAGTATTCGAGCAACATATGCGGTCTGGTGTAGAAACATAGAGCCATTGACACGGTCACGCTCAATCTGTAACCCAACAAACACACGTGCATCGCCGAAAGTGATTTCAAAGTTTTCCTTCATTGATTCTATAATGAGATTAAGAACTTTACGTGATTTGGCTGCGATTAACCCATCGTCCACATATAATGCTAAATAAACTGGGCAACCATCGACAATTCCACTAAAAATACATTTGTCGGCATCGCTTTCAACAAAATTAAATTTTCTGAGAAAATTGCAAAACTTACGGTTCCAGCATCTGGGAGCTTGTTTAAGACCATACAAGGCTCTCTCTAGTTTACAAACAAACTCATTGTTCGAACCTTGTATTTGCAAACCTTCAGGAATCTGCATGTGAATTGCCTCGTTCAGTTGGCCGTACAGGAACGCAGTTCGCACATCAAACTGCACGAGTTCGAGATCTTCTTGCGTCACCATCGCTAACAGGTCACGGAGTGAGTCATACCTCACAACAGGAGCAAATGTCTCATTGTAGTCCACACCTTCGCGTTGCTGGAATCCTTTGGCGCACAGCCGGGCCTTGAAACGATTTACTTCTCCCTTTTCGTCCTGATGAACCTTGAAAACCCATAGACTCGAAATGGGTTTTCTCTCTCTGGATTTGGGAATGATTTTCCACGTGTTATTTTTGCGGAGTGCATCGAGTTCATCTTGAATGGCATCACGCCATTTTTCATAATTCGGACCTGTGACCGCTTCCTGGAATGTATTAGGTACCTCACAATGTACAAAATTTGCTTGGTACCTGTCAGGAGGTCGAATTAATTGTCTGTCTCTGAGACTTCTGGCCTCGTTTGGAGGTGAATTCGACAGGGCGGCATCTCTTCCATTTTCGATTAAATCCTCTCTTCTTGTAGCATCCTGATGTGGTTCTTGGTGTTCCGGTTCTCTTGGAAGTTTCAGTTCCTGGTGAATCCATTCGTCCGATGAAGATTCCCGTAGCTGTGACAACTCTTCAAAAACAACGTCTCTTGACACAGTGACCTTCTTCGTTTCAGGGTTATAAAGTCGATAATTTGTTGAGTCTTTCTCGTACCCTACGAGTATAACCTTTTTTAATTTGGCATCAAGTTTCTTTCTAAAATTTTTATCCACGTGGACAAAAGCTTTTGAACCAAAGACCCTGAGATGAGAGAGGTTAGGTTTTCTTCCAGTCCATAACTCATATGGGGTTTTACCGGAACTTCCAGTACTTGCAGTACGATTAAGAACGTAGACTGCGGTGTTTACCGCCTCGGCCCACAAGTTTTGAGAAAGATCCTTCGCATGAAGCATCATTCGAGCACACTCTACGATTGTTCTATTTTCACGCTCAGACTTCCCATTTTGCTGAGGCGTGTATGGTGCTGTTGTCTCTATGCGAATGCCTATGGAAGAAAGGTAGTTCCCTAGTACCTTATTCAGATATTCGCTTCCGTTATCTGAATGCAAAACCTGCATAGGACATCCAAACTTGTTGGCTACCATCCTTTCGTATACTTCAAATCTATCAATTACATCGGACTTGTGCCTTAAAAAAAAGACCTGTACGAAGCCCGATGCATCGTCCTTGAAGATAACATAATACCTTGCACCTCCAAGGGATTCCACCGACATAGGACCACACACATCGGAGTGGACATACTCTCCGGGTTTTGTGGACCTGTTGACAGGCTTCTTGAAGGGAAGTCTGTGACATTTACCAAGTTGGCAAGATTCGCAAAAAAAATCTTCCTTCGTTGACAGCTTCAGTCCTTCGACTGAACCACTTTCGATCATCTCACGAACTGCTTGCTTATCAACATGTCCTAAGCGCTCATGCCATCTTTGCAGGCTGTTGGTTGACACGTTAACCTCTGAACTTGTTTGTGAGGTCTTGGAGTTGAAGAACATCTTGTAGATCTCGTTGTCCACTTTGAAACCTAGAGCTGCGACTTTGTTGTCGCGCGTTAGCATAACTTGACGACCATGGAACAAAACATCGAAGCCATTTGATGTACAGACACCGATCGAGAATAGATTTTGCGTAAAGCCGGTACATAAAGCAATTTCTCGATTCGCGACATGCACCATTCACCATCGACCAATTTTTCAATAATGATCGTTCCCGAACCTTTAATTTCACAAGTTCCATCATCACCAAGAGCGATAGATTCGCCCTCACTTGGATGGAAATTACTAAACCACTCGCGACGATAAGTGATGTGTCTAGATGCCCCACTGTCAGCGAGCCAGGCATCCTTCATGTCAGATTTCAGCAGCCGCGCGATCTGCTCAAGTGTCGGACTATTGTTCCTTCCTTGAGACGATGACTCAAAGCTGTTACTGAGAGACGTTGCGATAAAGGCACAGTCTTTCGTTTCGCTGCTTTCTTGGTCGGATTTATTGTCTCGTTTCTTCGTGCGGCACTCTCGGGCGTGGTGTCCTTTATTCTAGCAGTAATAACACTCGACGCTTCTGCTTCGCTTCTTCGATGAGTCACCTTTCGGCTCTGACTTCGTAGATTTTTGGCTCTTATCGAGACTCAAGGCAGAAAAGGCGGTTGTTGCTTCGTCGTTTGCCGTTAGACGACTTTCTTCCTTTGTGAGCCTTTCTTCTAGGATTTCTAGAGTCTGGTTCTCTGTAGGTACGCTATCCCAGGCTTTTTGCAAAGCGTTGTACTTTGATGGAAGACTTGCTAGAATTTTCGCCATTATGGCAACGTTTGAGATATTTTCTCCAACATCTATGAGTCGCGCTGCCATGT
>NC_046657.1:20207446-20210870 GCF_010883055.1 Belonocnema kinseyi | reverse complement strand
GAAAGTTCGTGCCGTTAAACTTCGTTAAGTGTCTTGCGGAGATTTGTTCTTCCGCCATTTTCACTCTCGTGGAAACTGCGCACACACGAGGAAGAGACTGATTAACGATAAATACTTCACTGAATAACTTCGCGTTTCGCGGATTAAACTTACAGCCTTTTAAAACTTATAAAGCTGGGTACTGGGCCCCATAACCTGTTGAAGGAAATAAAGTAACGAAAGGCTGAAATTTCAGTAAAAGATACTTTATTCAAATGTACGTGCTGATCGTTTTACACAACCGGGCCGACTGCCCATCCAAGAGGTCGCCTTCGGACTGCCGGATAGCCGTTGGTGTCACTAATGGAAGGGGAGTGAATCCCCAGACTCCCAGCTTCACCCAAAAATCAAGCCCTTGGCCGATAACTTTCGGACTGCCGGAGCGCCGTTAGATATCGACAAAGGAGCAGGACGTTTGGAAAAAGGAGGTCGGAGAAAAACAAAAATGCACAGTAACAAACACTCTTCAAAATTTTGCCCTGAAAAGGGCAGGTGACAGTTTGATGACAAAGAAGAAAAAAACCAGTTCAAGATTCTTTACTTTATTTGCTTCCAGGGTTAAACCGGGAGAGCAGTAAACAGGCAAGTGGCAGCGGAGTACGTCCTTGCGACTTGGAGGCTCGAAGCCGAGTGAGGAGAGTGCCGAGAACGCGTTCTTTTAATTACTGAGCGCTTGGGTGCTCGCCGCTACTCCCACCCGGCGGACGCGGAACGCGAGCGTGGAAGTCTCGGAACGATTTTCCTTCCCACTCCGTCCAATTTCATGAGGCGCGCTCCAATCACGGCATTGCCGCCCGCGCCGTCGTTGCTGTCACTTGCCGAACTTGCTCTCTACCCTCTCCCATTACAGTGTTACTTATTACTAGCGTCTATGTGTTAAGGTATTGATTTAATACTACGAAATTACATAAAATTAAACCAATTTTATAATTAATAATATAAAACTAATTCTGTAATTAATAATAAAAACCAATTTCATAATTAATAATAAAACTACTCTTATAATTAATAATAAAATAATTAATCGAATTAACTAAAATAAATATAAAACCAATTTTATAATTAATAATAAAATAACTAATTTTTATAATTTAATAATACGAAATGAATTTAAAAATAACTAGTTTTCATAACCAACAATAAAAATAACTAATTTTACAAGAATATTTTCAAAATTTAATAATTCATTTTAATCTCCAAATTAATTTAAATTAAATTTTATTATTAATTATTACTGACTAAGTAGAGCTAGAAAAGAAAACAGCGAAGGTCGTCGCAACGGTAGAGGAAAGGAACCTAAAAACTTGAAAGTAAAACTTCATAAAGGGTTCTTTTCGTCTTCCGTACATTACTGCCAATGGCGTACATCAATTCTTTCCCTCGGCGGATAGACCTTCGTTTACCCGCTCGCCTACATGAATTCCTAAAACTAATTACGACTTGATGGAAGAAAACATTCTTCATAATGGGATACTCGCCTTTCTTGCATAAGGTCGGGCGTCCCTGTAGTAGATGGGCTGCTGTCTGCGACGTGGGTAACGGTCGCCTTCGTTATGTCTTCGTTGTAAGAGTTCGTCCGAACTCTGTGCTGTTGTACGCATGACCTCGTCGCCCGAGATTGTTGTGTGAGCCTGCTCGGCCTGATTGGTCACGCTTGCCGCCCTGCGGTGCGTGTGTTGCCCTGTGGCCCCTAGTTGAGCCTGTGCGGCTGCTGCTCTGGACACGTCCCTTCTAACCTTCTTCGTTGGTGCTCCGTTCTCAGCTGGGTCGCCCCCTTAGCTGGAGGTAGGTGAGGCTGCTTGGGTCTGTCCTTCGGGATCTGCTGTAGGGGGAGAGGTTCGTGTGGCGGCCCTGTTCTCTCCAGCCCGGACGTTTGCGGGCATCTGTCTGGTGGCGCCTGGTTCGCCACCCCCTGCAAGTGGGAACTCTGCTGGGGGCCCACCGTCTCCCTCGTATCTCGCAGCTGGGACGGCTAAATGCACCTGTTTGGTGACTATTGAGGCGTCACTTTCGAATGAGACTCTTCATCTTCCTCTTCTTCGGCTGGTATGCCCCCATGCACTTGTTCAGTGGCTATTGGGACGTCAGCTTCTTCGGACGATGCTCCTTCCGGAGACTGACCGTGGTTTAGTTCCGGTGGGACTGGTATTTCTGGTGGCGGCGGTGCTGCTACTAGTTGTGATCTGTGTAATTTGTGGGCCCTGCCGTCCTTCAACACCCAGTAAACCTCGGCTGAGGCTACGTCAATGATCGGGTGTGGGCGCGTCCGGAGGGGCGCGAGGGCTGCGTTGAATCTGGCTGCTTTGTTGGACTGCTGGTGGTTGGTGGCGTAAACGCAATCCCCGATGGCGAAAACCGGTGTTGGTGGCTCTCCAGCGTAGCGTCTCTGGTACGCCCTCTGACTCTCGCGGGCCTTCTCTTCACGTTCTTCGTGAGGCTCAGATTCGGCGAGGGGTTCGTTTACGGGGTGCAGATCCCATTCTCCTGGCGCGGCGATTTCTCGGCCCACCATGAGGTAGCCGGGGGTGTAGCCGGTGGCGGCGTTCTTCCTTCTTCGGAGCCCAAAAAGCAACTGGGGTAGGTGTTGGTCCCAGGTCCTCTGATCCCCGGTGCGCAGCCGAAGCTTGAGCCCCTTTTTAACCTCCTGGTTACGGCGTTCCGTCGGGTTGGCCTGAGGATGGTACTCCGGGGTTGTCCAGAGCTCGCAGTTCCATTTCTGGCTGGCAGCGTTCCATGCGTTGCTGGTGAATTGTTTTCCATTGTCACTGAGGATACGGCGCGGATAGCCGTAACGGGAGAAAACCTCATCCTCGAGGGTCTTGATGAGGGATCGTGCTTCTACGTTGCGCAGAGGGAAGGCTTCAACCCACCTGGTGAACAAATCCGTGGCGACGAGGATGAAACGGCTCCCTCGGGTCGTCAGAGGGTGTGGTCCCACCAGATTAACAGCGACGGTCTCCCAGGCGGTGTGTGGGATGCGGGGGCGTTGTCCAGTTGCTCAAGTCCCATGCACTGGTTTGGTGCAAAGGCAAAGATGGCAGTGGCTTACGTGGCGTCGTACTTCTCGGCCTAGTCCTGGCCAGAAAAAGTGGCGTTGGATAGAGCGGGTAGTTTCCTCGGCTCCAGGGTGGCCAGCAGGTGGCGCGTCGTGAAACTCCTGGATTACTCTCAGCCGGAGGGGGGCTGGGACACGAAGTTGCCAGTGTCCCCCGTAGGGACAGCGTTTCCAAAAACCTTGTTCATCGACCAGGTTATTCCGTAGGAAGTCCTCTTCTTTCTGGTCCTTGGATCCACTTTTTCGCAACTGGAACCATTGGGACATCATGTGTCCGATTTGTGGGTCTTCTTGCTGGGCGTGGCTTATTTCATCCATGAGGGTGGTCGT
>NC_046657.1:20181150-20207346 GCF_010883055.1 Belonocnema kinseyi | reverse complement strand
GACTCAGTAGGTGAGAATTTGGCGCTTGCGTAGGAAATGATGCGTCGTTTTTGGTTAGCATCCTCCTGCATTAGAACGGCACCCATGCCGATAGCGCTGGCGTCCGTCTGCAGGATAAATGTCAAGGCTGGGTCCGGTCGGCTGAGCGGAGCTGGGTTTCGGAAGGCCTCCTTCAGGGTTTTAAAGGCCTACTGTATTTCCGGAGTCTATCTGTATGGTCTCTTCTGTGATAAGAGGTCGGTCAGTGGTGCGGTGAGCCTGGAGTAACGTGGTATATACTCCATCAACCAATTGCACGTGTCTAGGAATGAGGCTAACTGCTTCTTGTTTCGAGGGGGTGCAGCGTTGAGGATCGCTTCCACGTGTCGAGGCTGGGGATGATTTCCATCTGAGGTTACAACGTGGCCCAAATATGGAAGATTGGACTAGCCAAAATTACACTTTTGTGGGGAGCATGTGAGGCCATACGTGTGCGGGCGCTCCAGAACGAGGGCGACATGGCGTGGGTGTTCCTCCCAGGTGTCCGAGTGTACGATGATGTAATCCAGGTACGCGATGCAGAATTCGCCCCAGTATCCGGCCAGAACATGCCGCATCAGGTTTTGGAATGTTCCGGGGGCGTTCTTCAAACCGAACGGCATCACTCGAAACTGGTAATGGCCTCCATCGGGGGTTGAGAACGCTGTGTATTTTCGGGCTTCTAGCGTGAGTGGAATCTGCCAATATCCACTTTTGAGGTCCAAGGTGGTGAAGATCTTTGATTTACCGAGATCCTTGAGGATCTTATGGATCCTCGGCATGCACTGTGGGACATCCACAGTTTGCTCGTTCAGACGGCGGAAATCAATGCCGAACCGGTACGAGTCCTGCTGTTTGGGGGCGATCATGATGGCTGAACTCCAGGGCGAGGTGGTTGGTTCGATTATCCCATCCGGCAGCATCTCATGTAGCTGCTCGTCGATGAACCTCTTCTTAAGTTCCGAATAACGCCGTGGGGCCTCTCGGAAAGGTCGGGGATTGGACAACTGAATGTCATGCTGCACAGCAAGGGTTTGGCGGAGTTGTCCCCCTTGGTGAAAAACAGAAGCGTACAGGTGCAGTGTCTTCCTCAGACACTCTGCTCGTTCTGGTGGCATCGTGGGTGCGAAGTTGAAGTCCAGGGTAGCGGGTTGAATTTCCGGGAGACTGGGTAGAGGTACCAGATAAATTCGTTGCCTTTCTGTGGTGCCCAGGTAAAGAATGTCAGTTCGGTGCTCATGGAGGACGTCGTGGTCCTTGAACCAGGTGCGACCAAGAGTGAGATCCACCCGGATTTCATTACTCGCGAAAAATACTCCTGGATATTCTCGTTCTCCCAGGTGTGGTGCTAGCGGAAGGCATATTCTGAGACGCATTGTAGTTCCCCGGGCGGCCAGAAGTGCGTAATCGGGTCCGGGCTGCAATATTCTTCTTTCTTCTTCCGTGAGAACGTCGTATCTTACGAAGTTCTCGGAGGCACATGAGTCTATTTCGGCCACAATCTCGCGGGCAAAAACGACAATCTGGAGGTGGCCTCTCGTTATCTCTCCGAAATGCGGGACCTGGCGACGGCCGGTTCTGTTCCTCTTTTTTGGCTGGTTCTCTCTTTGGCGTGCAATCCGCTTCATCTCGTTCGGCTTGGGTTGCGAATTCCAGGAGCATAGTGAAGGTGGTTGGATTTCGGGCACGTACTAATCGGCGAATCGTTGGCCTCACTAAATCCAACAATAACGTCGTGAGCTGTTTATTGCTCACCGCTGGGCAAATTCTTTGGGCTAACAGGTATTGCTCCTGTAGGAAAACTGCCACGCTTTCCCTTTCTGCTTGCCTCCTTGAGTAGAGAGCGGTGTGTAACTGCATCCGCTTGGTAACGCTATCGAAGCGGGCTAAAAGTTGTTCCTGAAACTCGGCCCAGGAGAAGGAGAGTCCCTTAAAAGTTGTCCACCATGTCTGTGCTTCGCCTTTGAGGCTCTTGTCGACCATGCGTGTCCACTGGGTTGGATCCGTGTGGGCCTGGATGAAATAGCGTTCGCAATTTGCGAGAAACTTCCTTGGTTCCTCGTGGTCTTTTCCAGAGTAGTCCGGTATGGGCGGTGCCTGCGACTGGAAGGCTCGGATGAAACTCAGCAAGTCTGGTGCCGATATAATGTTTGCCGGCTGTTGGTTGGTCACCATCGGTAGTGGGAATTGGAAACCAGTAGACATGCTGGCTGTGGGAGAGCCATTGATTGCGGCTGCCAAGTGTGCAGGTCCCGGTGGTTGGTGTTGCCTGTCGTGGCTCGCAGAGGGCTGTTGATGATCCTGAAGTGTTGGTAGTCGCTGTCCGCCTTCCTATGATGGTGGCATGTTGTTAAGTCCCGGATCCATGGTGACTGTCAGAGAGGGCATGGATGTGATGTTGAGCGCCACTGGATGTTTTGGGCCACTCCCAGAAGTAGAAAGGTTGAGGGCTTGCAGATTACCGATAGGGTTGGTAGTTGGAAGTATTTGTTCCGCCGTGCTTTCGTTGGTCCTAGATTTAACAGGAAGTTGTTGGGACTGTGGGGAAACCTCTGCTTCGTTGATAGTCTCACGCGAGATGGAGGCTGAAGCGTGAGCTGGAGACGTTGTAACCGATGTGGAAATGTCGGCAGATCCTGATGCAGTTGACGGTTGTCCGTGATGTGATGCCTCTGGAATGGTTCCGCTGGTCTCGCTGTTTCTGCGCCGTACGGCCGAAGGTCTCCCCCTCAATTGTGTGTATGTGCGGGTGGTAGTGGGCGTTGTGCGCAGAGAAATGAGGCTGCGGCGTGCAGGGATGCTGATAGCTGCTCGTGATGCGACTCGTGATGTGGAGACATGTCTCGGCGAGTTCGTTCCTGACATCCGTCAGAAGTTAGAGCCCCACGTTCGGGCGCCAATTGATATTACCCAAATAGAAGGAAGGAAGGGACGGGGGATCAGACTGGGTTTAAGAGGGTAGGAAAAGAAAGAGTACGAAAGTGAAAATGCTGGGAAAGGAATGCGGAGAGAAGAGAGGAAGGGAAAAGAGGAGTGAAGGATTGAGGAGGAAGGAGGACGGAGGGGAAAGGGGAACTTTAAGGAAAGGACTTGTTTAGGAAAAGGACTTGTTTAGGGAAAGGACTTGTTTAGGGAAAGGACTTGTTTAGGGAAAGGACTTGTTTAGGGAAAGGACTTGTTTAAGAAAAGGACTTGGTTAGGGAAAGGACAGGAAAGACATAAATTTCTTTATCACGAAATCTCTTTCGCTCTTCAACCTCCGAACAGCAGGTCGGCTATTTACGCTGCTGGGATAGGCCAACCGTTTGCGTGAGTTTTCGGGTCGAGGGAACGTATCCATCGAGGATGTGCTGGACATTAATGAACATGTACGTGTCCATGTCCAGCGACAGAACTGTGGCTCGATGTTGGAAAAGCGCCACCGGGATCAGGGTCTTGCGCGCCCGACAGTGAACCGCCTGCCTTGTTCGGCGCTTCTTCAACGCCCTCATGGGCGAGTATCCTGATGGCAGCAGTGGAGGGGGGTGGCGGCTAACGAGTGTTGGCCTACCTGTGGCCGCTGTGCTCCGTCTGGTGATTGCTGCTACTCCTGCGTGTCTCGTCGTTGACCGCTTCTGAGCTGCGACAGGCAGCTGTCGCACCTCCTGGTGGCCGGAAACTGTGGATTGTGCTGCTGTCGACTGGGACTTTGGCCCGATCGGCAACCGCCGGATTGAAGGAGCGGGTAGGCCCTCCTTCCGCCGGCGGATTTCCCTCTGCCTGGGATTCAAGCCGCCCATCCAAGAGGTCGCCTTCGGACTGCCGGAGCGCCGTTGGTGTCACTAATGGAAGTGGAGTGAATCCCCAGACTCCCCGCTTCACCCAAAAATCAAGCCCTTGGCCGATAACTTTCGGACTGCCGGAGCGCCGTTAGATATCGACAAAGGAGCAGGACGTTTGGAAGAAGGAGGTCAAAGAAAAACAAAAATGCACAGTAGCAAACAAATACTCTTCAAAATTTTGCCCTGAAAAGGGCAGGTGACAGTTTGATGACAAAGAAGAAAAAAACCAGTTCAAGATTCTTTACTTTATTTGCTTTCAGGGTTAAACCGGGCGAGCAGTAGAGGCAAGTGGCAGCGGAGTACGTCCTTGCGACTTGGAAGCTCGAAGCCGAGTGACGAGAGTGCCGAAAACGCGTTCTTTTAATTACTGAGCGCTTGGGTGCGCGCCGCTACTCCCACCCGGCGGACGCGGAACGCGAGCGTGGGAGTCTCGGAACGATTTTCCTTCCCACTCCGTCCAATTTCGTGAGGCGCGCTCCAATCACGGCATTGCCGCCCGCGCCGTCGTTGCTGTCGCTTGCCGAGCTTGCTCTCTACCCTCTCCCATTACAGTGTCACTTATTACTATCGTCTACGTGTTAATGTATTGATTTAATACTACGAAATTACATAAAATTAAACCAATTTTATGATTAATAATATAAAACTAATTCTGTAATTAATAATAAAAACCAATTTCATGATTAATAATAAAACTACTCTTATAATTAATAATAAAATACTTAATCGAATTAATTAAAATAAATATAAAACCAATTTTATAATTAATTATGAAATAACTAATTTTTACAATTTAGTAATACGAAATGAATTTAAAAATAACTAGTTTTCATAATTAACAATAAAAATAACTAATTTTACAAGAATAATTTCAAAATTTAATAATTCATTTTAATCTCTAAATTAATTTAAATTAAATTTTATTATTAATTATTACTGCCTAAGTAGAGCTAGAAAAGAAAACAACGAAGGTCGTCGCAACGGTAGAGGAAAGGAACCTAAAAACTTGAAAGTAAAACTTCATAAAGGGTTCCTTTCGTCTTCCGTACATTACTGCCAATGGCGTACATCATACTCAATAAACATTTTCCGGTGACGATGGCTCTTCGTTGTCGAATCCCATCTGGACAATACTCTGACGACTGGTGAGACCACCTTTACCCAGCTTCCGATCATTCGTCGATAACTTTCAAAAGTGCCGACAGTTGTCCACGCAATATGGCGTCGCTCGGCATGAAGTTGTATTGGATGAGCCGAATTCGTAAGGTCAGGGTTACCTTAGGCGGTTTCAAACCTTTCTGGCGTGACGTTTGCAGAGGTAATGGTGACGAAATCCTGGAGAAGTCCTAATTGCTCCACGATAGCCTCGTTTCTAATCATTAACTGTGGTAGAGTAGTTACTGGACTGGTACTAGATGGCCATGTCATGTAATCACTGTGGTGACGTCACTCCTTGGGGACAATATGGAGAATGGTAGATTGTCGGATGAGTGAAGAACCCTTTGGTGAAGTAGAGGCGCGCCATCTCGCACTGGAATCGGAAACTAAAGTTTTGGGTGTCATGATTGTGATCGGTTGTACGTCCCCTTAACCCCGGTCGGTGGCTATTGTCCTAGTCGTGTCTGCTCATCCCTTGCTTCCATGGTGTTGCTGTTGTTAAGCTCGCGTTTAACAGATGGTAAATGGATCATGCAACAAAACGTACAGAGGAAATAAATAATCGGAATACAACATGGATGAGTGCCCTGTGGTCGAGACCTACGTTCTTTACCGTGATGAGTTATTCGTACTTAAAGTCCGAACTAATAAAAAGAAATCTTAAGTGACAGGTAGATAAAATTTACCCTGTCACAAGACAGTAATGTTTGAATATTTGTTTTTTTTCTTCCGCTTTAGACAAAAGTCAAAATTTTGATTCAATCTTAATTTTAAACATATGTATTGTATCTAACAAAATAATTCACATTGCACTTTAAAATCTGTAAATGGCTACCTTAAAATAAACAATCATAACCTTAACTATTTTTAACATTAAAAATAGTGTTTTTCTTAGAAAATTAGTTTGGATAATTATTCGGCCTTTTTAGCTGATTTTATGTATCAAGTTTAAGATTAATTAATTTTGAACGTCTTAAAAATGGATTATTTTTTTATTTTAATTTAAAAAATTAAGAAATAAAACCACTAGAAGTAATAAATAGCCAATCAGGTTTTCATCATCTCAACACCAATTAAACCCTTAGCAGAAATAAAAAATTTGTTTTTCTTTCATCTTTTGCAAACTGTGAGCATATCTTGATGTATGTCTTCGTTAACTGGCATTGTTTGTTTAAAAGCATACCTGCCACTAATGCATGGAAGAAAAAATCCGTTTGTCAGAAATGTATCTTTACCAAGAAGCAGAAGGTAGTAGAAAAAGAATTTGGTGACGAGGTAAGTTCTTCATCCGTGACAGTTAGCAGTAAAGATGATGTTAATAATGGTGATGAAGAAGAGAAAAGAGTGAAGATAATGATGATGGTAAAGATGAGACTGATGATTCTGAAAGTGACTTTTTCTCTGACTATAAAGTAGAAAGAAAAGAATCAGCAAATGTGTAAAAATATTTGGACGATCCAAACATATTGGTAGATCGATTGCAATCACTTTTAAAATCACAAGCAGCTTGAAATAGAAATAATGCACATACAATTATTTTAACCATTAATCAAATAAGAGATTCTGTTATTATGAAATAATATGTTTTATTAGCTGACTTTAATACCTTAACAGATAATTTATTGTTTTTTAACTAACGAATAAACATTTGTACTATTTGAATCATATTAGTTATTTTGAATAAAGAGGAAGCTCGACACACGTTTTAAGATTCCAAAAGTTCATTTTAGGTTTATAATATTTCAATATCTGCTTCTCTCCCCCCCCCCTTGTCCCTCTTATTGGACTTGATTAATTTGAATACTCTAGAAAATTTAAAAATATTTTTAAAAATTTCAGATATGTCAAATCAGAATTCCGATACAAAAGTTAAACTTCAAACAAATAGTTTAATTTTTAAACTAGAAAAATTAATTCTTAACAATAATTGTAATGTTTGATATTTAAATAAAATAATATTGTTATTTTTAATAAGAAGCAATTGAACTCATCTGTAAAACATAAAGCTTCAATAAAATTGTTGAAGCTTTAATCAAAAGCAGTTTTCTTAAGCAGTTGTATTTTAAACCAAAAATAATCAATTATTTTGCATGAAAGAAGAGTTTTCTACAAAGTAGTTATATTATTCACCCCAAAAATATCAATTTTTAATGGAAAAGTTACTTTTCAACCAAATAGTTGCCAATAGGATTAATTTTCTAACAAAAACAAAAAACGAAACTTTTAATTAAAATAATGAATTTTTAATGAAAAAAAAAGAATTTTGAACAAAGTTGTTTAACTATTAGTGTATTTCTTAAGCTAGTTGATGAATATTGAACCAAAACAGATGAATTCTCTGTGAAAAAAATGTTAATATTTAAATACAAAATAAAAATTTCGAGTATACATTTTTTTATTTTCTTTGTTTGCTGTAAGGTTATAGAAATATAATTTGCTAACTATTCAAAACTTCAAGGATTTGATTGAACTACATCATACTTCTCTACCTTCCTTCTTCTCCTCCTCCACCTTCACCTCTTCCACTTAGTTCTCTTTTTGTTCCTCCTTCTCCTCCTCCGCCTTCTCTATGCTTTTCTCATTATACTACATACATTCTAAGAGTTTATTCAATTAGATTTTAAAGCATTCAAGATTTAACAGGTGAAATGTGGTTACAACTGTATAAAAAGCAGCGTTACTGATAGTGGTGCACTCTATCATATTCTTTATTAACCAAAGACCTCTTATTAATCAAACTAAATATTCGTTTACTAAGTTAAACTAGTCGAGTCGAAAGTATGTTCACGATTATGTTAATCAGAAATCCTTATATGCTTAATTGGATTTACTTAAGTACAATTAATCTTTTAGACATAAAAATAAGGTAACACATCGGCTTTCAAACAAAACCAAAAACTAAATAAACTGCCGGTAATGTCTTGTTCGTGTGTACTAGGTGTATCTCCACTCTCGATGCTGAATTCTGCTCTGACCTTCATAAGTCATCATCCTCAAATAATATTGACTTTATTCAAGTCTTCAATTAACATTTAATAATAAATAAATAAAATAAATAATAATAATGTTTATATTGAAGCTTCGATGATATTAAAATCTGCTCTTATATAACAGTTGCAAATAATTATTTTTTTAGAACTCACATGGAATTGTAGTTGAGTAAATCCAGTTAAACAGATAAGGATTTCTGATTAACATACTCGTAAACATATTTCCTTGACTCGACTATGTAAACTTAGTAAACGAAAATTTAGTTTAATTAACGAGAGGTCTTTCGTTAATAATTAATATGATAGAGTGCACCACTACCAGTTACGCTGCTTTTCATATACATATAACCAAATTTCTCCTGTTGAATCTTGAATTATTCTAAATCAAGTTAAATAAACTCTTAAAATGTATGTAAAATAATGAGAAAAGAATAGAGAAGGAGGAGGAGGAAAACCTACTCGTAACTACATCATTATCGAATCTTCCTCCTCCTCTTCCTCCTGGTCGTCCTCCTCATCAATCTCCTCCTCCTCTTCTATTTACAACTAGAAGCAAAATCAACCTAACTGATGGTGGCACACTCTACAATAATCTTGCCCCTTTGAATGGATTTATTTAAACACAATTTAAAAAATTTTGGCTCTGAGAAGGACCTACTTCCTTTTCGTAGCAATTTTCTAGAAGTTTCTAAGTTATAATCGACACTTCTACACACGTTTGAAATAGAACGTTTTTTTGGCAGCGTCAAAAAATGTAATGGATCATTTAAAATTACCTTAAAATTGCTTACGAAAAAAATTCTCTTCAGAAATTGCTCATTGCAAATTTGATGACGTCATTAAAAATATCATGCAAACATAACACGAATACTACAGCTGTAGAATATCGGTAAGATAGGTTTTTATGGTCTCGGAATTAAATTAGTTAGCTAGAAAGCAATAAATCATCATCGATTTCTGTAAACTATATTAATTTTTGTATTTTTAACATTTTCTATATCACTAAATTTTTATTTAGGAGTTCCAGAAAGTACATGTTCATGTCATTACTGTATCATTTTTCCAATGTTTGATACACAGATTTCTTGCAATTAACTTTAATAATTCTGAACTTATTGTTATCATTCATAATACTTTACTTCAAGTAAGCAGATTTTAACTAGAGCTTTTAAATTATATGTTGTTCATCTCAAACAGTTTATTTGACATCCTAGCTATATCAATATAAAATTCCAAATCTGGCATAGTGATCCACTGATTGTAAAAGGATCTTTTAAGAATCTGTTGGTATTTTTCAAGATTCATGCAAAAATGTTATATGTTTTAATTCATTTGTTGAGGTATAATGTGAGATTTGTAACTGGTTTCAAGTCAACTAATCGCAAACCCTTCTAAATATTGCAAATTTGAGAAGATTTTTTTTAATTAAAACTTTTTTTGATACATACCTCTCTCTCTGCATATAATTTTACTGTCTTTATCTCTTAAAATATCTTTTATTTTGCCACAATGTTCTTGAAGGTTATAAATAATAGAAAAAATGTTTGACCTCTGAATTAAATTAGTCAGCTAGAAAGCAATATACTTTCCTTAATTTCTCTAAACTACTAGCAAACCCGGACATGCGTTGCTGTGGCTCAGTTATAATACGTTGAAATAATATAATACTAAACTATATAATACAGTCAATAAACTAACGTAAAACGTCATCTGTTAGAAACTTATAAGAGTTTCACTGAAAACATTCAATTTGCAATAATAAAATATTGAGACAATTAATCAAGATAAAAAGTATCATATCCCTCATGTTGGACCAAAATACACACAGTATACAAAATTTCATCAAGATCCGTTAAGTTGTTTTTGAGTTTAGTGGCGACAAACATCGTGACACGAGATTTTTATATATCTAGATAATAATTTTTGTATTCTTATTTCTATTTTACTAAATGTTGATTTAGGAGTTCCAGAAAGTAGGTGTTCACGTTATCATTGTACCATTTTTCAATGTTTGATTCACAGTTTCCCTCCATTAGATTTTAATACTGCGAAATTTATTTGATCATTTATGATGCTTTATTGGTAATATGTACAAGTATTTTAGAGGAATGTTCGAAAAGGTTAAGCATTTTTTTACCCATTTTAAAGAATGAACGTTTATGTATTTTTTAGAAATAATTCTTTAACTAAAAAATTTACGGTTTTGCTTAAGGATTCCTTTATTATGGTTTTAAAATTATTTTTCCTATTGAAACTTTTTTTTAAAACTGAGAATGTATCTATTGTATTTTTTGAAGAGAATGAATCTTTTTTATAGATATTTAATTCAGTTGCTTGATAATTCATCTATTTTGTTTTTCTGGTTAAAAATCTATTTTTAAATTAAAAATATAGCCATCATATTGTTGCTAGAAAACTGATTTACATAAAATGCATATTTTTGGGTCTTAAATTAAACTTTTGTTTTGAAAATTAGTCCGGTTTGGTTGGGGAATCAAATAATTGATTAAAAGTTCTTGTTTTTTTTTTATTAAAGTCGACTTTTTTATTCAAAATTAAGGGCTGCGTCTAGTCGTCTCCAAAATTGATAAAATTTTAAAAAGGGATGCACTAGCTGTCATAAAAATTCGGGACGTCTAGCCAAGTTTACGAAAAGTATTGGACTAGTCATAACAAATTTTAGGAATACAAGACACTTCACATTTTTTGCTGGAAATATAAACTATTTCATTTTTTGTTAAGAAATTATTCTTTCATTAAAAATTTATCACTTTGGTTGAAAATTTAACTATTTTGTGGAAAATTAATTATTTTACCTAGAAATGCAATTATTACATTTCTGGTTATAAATGTATCATTTTGAGCTGAAAAAGATATTATTTGATGAAAAATTCATGTTTTACATGTACGTCTTTCGGTTGAGCCATAAATCATTCAGCAGAAAAATCGTATTTTTAGTTGACATTTTTCGTTGATAATTCATATCTTTAGTTAAAGAATTTTACTATTTTGTTTAACTTTTTTCAGGTTGAAAATTGAATTTTTTACTGAAAATTTCCCTATTTCTCTTTTGGCGAGAAATTTTAATTTATCAGTTGAAAATTTTACTATTTGGATGGAAATTTTACTCTTTTAGTTGAAAATTCAACTACTTGGTTGAAAATTCATCTTTTTTGGTAGAAAATTAATCTTGACGGTTGAACGTTCATTCTACATTGAAAAAAATAAAAGGGCAATAAACAAAATTTAATATACAAATGTTAACATATGTGGCAATTTTTATTTGGATTAAAAACATATAGAACGAATATTTTAATAAACTAATACGTATAAAAGAAAAGATTCTATGTTTCTCCGAATAGTGAGAACTAGAATTTTTTATAAAATAATGCAATCGTATAACTTTTTCCACTTTCCATAAAAGGTGTCAAGGCAATGTTCTGAAATTTTTAATAAGACTATGTCAGTTTTACTAACATTATGTATTTCGAAATTAGTGTTTTCGATATTCAGCACCTTGAATTGTTTACGAAAATAATCTATATAACCTTAGACGTTAGAAATAAATTTTTATAAAATATTTATAATTTTTATAAAATACTATAATTCTGTACCTTCAATGATTAATTATTGACCAAATAGTCAAATTCTAAAACAAAAAAGATTTAGCTTCAACTAAAAACCGTTTTTATTTTATAATAAAAAGATGAATTATTCGACAAAATATAATACTTGACATTTTGAACCAGCTACTGGAATCTTCAACCTGAAGATGAATTTTCAACTGATAAAGAAACATTTTCAGCCAAAAACTTAAAAAGTTAAATTATCAATAAAAAATAATATTAAAAAAGCGACAGCAGACAAAATTTAAAAATATAAAGATTTTCTGGTCATTGATGAAAAATAAGTTCACCGCAAATAAGACACCGCACACCCCGCGGGCCTCCTGTTACACATAACTGAGGCGTTGCGTCGATTCTCGGAAGGGATATTGAAGGGAGGGTTATTAAAGGATCTCACTGTATTTTGTTTTCACAAAAAAAAAAAATTTTGAAAAAATGATTAACTTAAAAAAATGTTGGTTTTTAACTAAAATGATGAATCAAAAATAATAATAGAAATGATTTTTAATGAAGTAGTTCAACTTCTAACCATGTAATTAAATTTTCAACCAAAAAAGATAAATTCTCCTAGAAGAATGTGATAGTAAATATTGAAAACAATTTTTTTTAATAAGAAGTAGTTTAACTAAACCAAAGAAGACGAATTTTCAAACAAAATATGTATTTGCATCCTTTACCAAAGAAGATTAATTTTCAACTGGTGTGAATTTTTCACCAAAAAATTGTGAAATTTCTGACTATTCTGAATAATATTTTATTTTATTTTTACTATTTGTCCAAAATGGCGAATTTGATGAAAAAGCGCTGAAAATACATTCTGCAAGTGAAAATAACTAAAAAAAGGAATATCAATAGAGGGCAAATAAGTAAATTACTAACAGGAAACTTATATAAATGTCTCCGAACAGAATTTCAATCTTCCAATATTTTTAAAGCAGAATCTGTTATAAAATAAATGAAATAAATTCAAATTTTAATGAAAAATTGTAACTGACGATTTTTTTCAAAATTACTAACTTTTCAAATACAAATTCCAGGTAAGAATTTGAAATGAAATGTGTCAGAACTCTTTGTTCCGACTTTAGTCCATTCCTTTCTCCTGCTCATTCAATTTTTCAGGGCTAGTGGTAGACAAATTGAAAATACTATTTTGAGATATAAAAATAATCTAAAAAAGATTGTTATAAACAAATTTCTAGTTGCAAAAGCATACAAATTTCTTGCAGTCACCAAAACCTGAAATTGATTTCCCAACACGCTGAAAAGAATTTTTAGTTCAGTCAAAAATATACTCAATAATAAAATCAATAAAACTCGACTACAGGATTTTCATATTTTTGAATTAACTATGTGACAAAATATTTTCCTATAAAACCCCACCTTGAACATTTTACCTATGTCACCAAGTGTACGCAATATTGACAAAGAAGTTAATGCTTTGAAGTAAATTCAAATGTCACGCACTTCAAAGAAAATCTTCGCAAACAATACGAATGTTGCATACCTTACACTGACCTTTTTTTAAGTATTCATCAAGTATCTCCGTTTCTATGAAAATTTAAAATCAGTAAGATAACGGTGTGTGGAGTTTACCGGAAAACGTGGAATTTATTGTATTTATCAGTGAAACTCTTCAGAAAATTCTTAAAAAGCTGGTTCCTATATTCTGGAATAATGAGGACGATTTTTGCTACTCTCTTCCTTACCTCAACAGTTTTCTTTTACATAATTGGTGAGTATAATAAATCAGTTAATTTAATAGGTAGAGTAAAATTTTCAGTGTCGTCAGGGAATCAACGACTATTTAGAGAAAAAATTATTTATTTCTTTTATAATATATTTTAAATTTAGTTTCTAAAGTTTGAATAATTAGTCACGCTCCACCTTTCTTAAGGTAGGGGGTAGTGGGGCTAAGCCGACACTTTTTTTCAAGTCGTTCCTTAATTGAAAAAACTTCTTCTTGAAAGCGTATTAGAGATTGTTGGATCAATAATTAGGTTGGCTTAAAAATCTTGCTTTAAAATTTTGAAATGCGATACCTTATTTATCAATTATTATAAAAAACTGAAGCGATGGAAAATCTGCCAAGCCAAAAATCGTGGGGCTAAGATGATACCTTCTTAGAGTTGTGCCCATATTTGACTATAATATTTGAAGAAAGAAAAGGACACAGTTCAAGATGTTTGATTTTTGTAGTCAAATAAATTCTAGACCTTACAATACCAAACTGAACTTTTTAAATCCTGGACTAAGTTCTCACGTCACTCATGTTCGATTTGGATATCACCTACTTGTAATCGATGACGAATTGTAAGTTTATTGTTTCTGATAAAAGATTACCAAATTAAACTTTTCAGATCGCGAACTAAGTTACCACGTCAATCCAGTTCAATTTGGATACGAATGATCCGTAATCTTTTCGGATTTCCGAATTTATTTTAAAGTGGTTTTAGTTCGGATTTTTAAACTAAACTTTTAAATTTCGTGCTAAGTTCCAAAGTCAATCCGGTTCAAATTGGACATGGAACGTCTGCAATCTATTTAAATGTACGAGTTTATTATAAACTACTTTTAGTTTGGATTTCCAAATTAAACTTTTTGAATCACAAACTGTAAGGTGTTCCGATTCTCGATTAGTGTTCCGGAATCGATGGTTAGCATCGATTCTTGATTCTTTGATTGCAAAAGAATATGTAGATTTCGTGAATCGAATAGTCAAGCATGTGGATCGATTGTTATATTTCGACTGTATTATTTAACAATCACTACCTGATCAGAAAGAATTCACTCGTTTTCTACCGTGTATGTTAGATAAGTCAGATTCATTGCTTTTCTTATAAAAATTATTCAAATATGAAAGGATACCAGTTGTTGGATTTATTCTCGGAAAAAGAAAATATCTTCCTTTCAGTGACGTGCTGTTTAGAAAAATAAAACATAAACTAGTAAAATACCGAAGTACGCCAGAGAGTTTTACAAAACGAACAAAGAAAATTCTAAAACTTTTGCTGAAATTGTTATGTTAGGCGGATTAAGCGTAAAAAGAGATAAAGAGAGGCTTTGGAAACTCCAAAAGCATGGGTCACAAGGAAAATTATTTCAACCGAATATTTGGTGTAAATTCGATGCAGCTCTCTTTTACCAGGCTTAGAGCGTGCAATAGAGACTGCTGGACAAAAATCGCAGTTCCAGAAAATGTTGCTCTTCTCGTTTCCTCAGGTTTCTGTTTATTTTGTTGTTGAAGAAATGTTAGCGGAATTTTGCAATCTTCGTTTTCTTTACTTGGGCCTTTAGAAGGGAGGTATCTACATAGAGTTATGCGATTTCGTCAATTCTGATGTAAGAATTCAGGCTAATGGTTTCAGACACCTCCTTTGCGGCTTTGCGAAGTAGCGCTCTTTCGCTAACCATCTCATGTTTCGTGAACATTTTAGGTGAAGATGTTCTCCATTTTCTACTATGTAAGCTGTACCAAGAACAATTCGTTTATGAAGACATTGTAGATTCTGAAGTCCGCGCCCGCGTTGACGGTGGGATGTATAATTGCACATTCATGATTTTTTTCGAGTCATGTTTTCTGTACAGTTCTTTCCATATAGTCTCAATTCTTCGAACAATCCTGTCGTTCAAAATAGCTCTAAAGATCTTACACAGAGTGTTCAGAAAAGTCTTTGACCTTTGATTATCTGGATTGGAGAAGTCTCCTTTCTTAGGTAGAAGTATAGTGCATCTTAACACCAGCTACTGCGAAATGGGCGTCTCCTACTTTAAATATAAGCTGAAAATGCGGGTTAGATGCTGGTGCGCAGAAGTAAACTTCCTCCACCATAAGTTCGTGATACCATCTGGTCCTGCGGCAGAAAAATCCTTTGTACTTCTAAGTGCTCTTATCACCTATTCAGTAGTATTGATCGGCATTCCTCCTCAGATATTATGAGATGTTATTCCGCTAGCTTCTTTGGAGTCAGGGCCCTCGTATCTGTGGAGCACTCGTATCTTTAAAGCTCGCATTATTGGAGTTAGAGTGTAAAGCGAAACTACACCAATTTTAGCGTACTTTTGAGGATTGTCGGGTGTCTGTGGTTCTATGGATGTTGAGGACTTTTTTTTAGATTAATAAGTTCAGATTCCGTGTTTTATTAATTTATTTTAACAAAAGATTGACATGAGGAACAACTCAATGTTGCCTCATTCATACGAACACTCTTTCCATTTATTGGTTCTTATAACTACTGATCACGCACGCAGATCGCGCACCAAGTTCGGAGGTTTTTACTACCGTACACTTAAAATAAAGAGTATCTCAATAAAAAGGCTTGCATTTAAAAATATTAGAAATTTCAATACCGAGGAATGCCGATTCTGTCCTTTTTCCTTTAAATCCCTGACCAGACAGCGACAATATCTAGATTGCATCCCTTACAAAACCTATCAGAGCTGTCAGACGTAAAATATATTTTGCAAAACTTAGGATTGTGCATAACAATTCATCACTTTATCACAAAATTCTCGCTTTATTTAAATATCATCAACTAAAAAAATGGGAAATCATAATAAACATGGACCAAAGTTTGAAATCCAAACTTTGAAAAACCTTTGGAAAGGAGAGCAAATCCCCTTCCTCGCACTACTTTACTTTTATCAAGTACCTAATTTCCCTTCTGGTGGGTCAATATGTTTCTGACAGACAGCCTCCCAGCGTGTCTTTTTAGGGATGATCAAGCTTGAAGCTTCTGATTCGTCAAACTTAAATCAGTTGATTCCTGGAGTCACTTCTGACCAGTAGTTCTTCATGACTGATATCTTCCTAGGGAGACGGATTTAAAGGATTTAAGGACTTAGCTCACCGGATTCACCCATTTAAAATTTGATATAAATTAAGTTCCTCTTTGTGAACCAATACTGTCCATTTTCAGCTAAGTCATCTGCGGTGGAAGAATTGAGTACGAGACGTCAATTTTCTCTTGTGTCTTTAGCCCGGGTGATCAAATCCGATAAACAAAATATTTGAAGTTCAGAGCTAAGGTAGAATTAATCGGCTTTATAAAATTGACAATAATTGTACAGCTTTTATCAGCCTCTCTGCAGGCAAATTTGAACCAGAATACACAGGTTGGGAAGCTCTATTACATATTAATAAGCCAAATCATTTAAATTAAAAATCCTTTTTCTCAAGGGGTAACAAGCTGACTAAAGTAACAGGCGCCTAACAACCAGCGCGGATTAAAAATGAAAACCCATTTATTGATTACTTGGGCTTCAAAATTTATTCAAGTTGAAAAACGAAACAAAATCAAATTGGCTTATTTTGATAAAATCGTGACAATAACACAACTGAACCGAATTGATTTCTTTTAATCCGGTTTAAAGTGTCATTTTATGTAAGGATATAAATGTGACAAAATAATTCATAATGTTTTAATAAGCTTGATACATTTCTTTTGTATGTTTATAGAATCAAGTTCAATACCATCTAGGAACGACATAAGTCCTTTACATACACGTACACGTATACGTGCTTCTGTCTTGGACCCTGCTCTTCTAGAAAGTCTATCCAAAATACCAGGACTTATGATTCCTTCAGGTGCTCGAGATATGGTATTTGATGGAAAAATCATAGGAAGGGAGCAAAATGGTAAAGCTAGTCCATACAGGCAATTATCGTCAATTACTCTACTCAAGCCAAAGTATGATACACGAAAGAATAAATTGTTGTACGTGACTGAGAACATTTTAGACCATGATTGGTTATTACTAGTATCTCAATATGCTCATGCTAAAGGATTTAATGTTAATATAATGAATCTCAGTGCTATTAAAGCGGTATTGGATGCACATGTCGCTCGAGTTCAACAGGATCGTCATGGTCGCCAGAGAACATCGAATCGCCGAGACGACGAGCCCACCGTTCAACAAAGTTTGTTTCATATTGATCCTCCGAAAAACGGGTTAAATATTCTTCGAGATAATCTAGGCCACAAAACCAACCTTCAACCGTTTGACGAACCTGTTCATACAGTCAGACCCAGAAGTTTGAACCTACGAGCCTTGCTAACTTTTGATAGACGGAACAAAAATATCAACCAATAATGTTAAACTATGCTATGAATGTGCGAATGATATACCGTGTGTATTGATTATGTAGATCAATATTTTAACTTTGTCTAGACTGGAACATCGCAGTATTTGTACAGTAAATATTCATACAATAAAAGAAGTAAAATATAAAATGAAATAGATAGATAAACGTTTATTTTTCGGCCTGCTGGTATTAAAATATGTACTTGCTTACACTTCCATTTTTTACAGAATTTTCTTGCAAGTACCTCTTAGAAATTAACGTCCATCCATACCTTATATATAATCCGCTCGCTTTTATAGCCTAGCCTTCCTCGCTTCGCCTCGCCACGTCTCGCACGCATGTAGCTATTTTCTCGCTATGCCTCGCATTGCCAGCTTCTGCCTCCGCGACTAACACCTAATACTTATGCACTATTTACAATATTGACATTTTTCTTACACCTACTTTCTCTCCTATTTAAAAGTTTTCCTTCTCCATTCCTCTTCCTTCTCGTATTCTCTATCTTACCCAACACCCCTTTCACCCATGCTACTGCCATTCTGTCCTCCTTTTCATGCACCAATAGCCACATGCTTATCCCACTCATTTCTACCTCTGCATACTCCTCCAACCAGTGCTTAACTTTTTTCTCCACTTTCCCGCACAATTCACACGTTCTCTTTTCTTTAGAAAGCCAGAACCTATTAAATTCCTCCATGTAACGGCATCTTATTCTCGGTTCCCGTTTAACCTTGACTCTCTTATGCTATTCATCTCGCACCAACACTCCCTAAACAGCTTACTTCCCCCTTCTTCCAAAAATTTCTCCTCATATTTACACGCTTGACTCCCCGCTATAATCCGTAGATTCGTTCTTTCTGTCTCCCTCCTCACAATATAGTTTGGCGTATTCCTTTCCAACCACAGTACCTCTTCCTCAGCCCCTACACCTGCCTCCCTACCACACTTGCCCTTCTCACACTCTCTTTTATATGACCATCCATTCCCCCCTTCCTATGAAACAGGAAGCCTAGGTACACAAACTCTTTCACCTCCTGTACTATTTTTCCCTTCTTCCACTCCTCACCCTGATCTCTTCCACCTTTTTTGCTGAACACCATAACCTTGGACTTTCCCGCATTTAACTCTGACCTATTTTTGTCCAAGTATCTTCTCAACTTTTGCATCATCTCCTTTGAAACCTCGCAGCTCTTTGCTAGCAGTACTATGTCATCTGAATATGCGAGTGACCATATCCTGACTCTTCCTACCCTAACTCCTCCTATCACTCCGGCCGCTAGCTTACTTTCCATATCCACGCTTAAAATTGCAAAAATCGTTGGATTAAGCAGGCGCCCTTGCCTTAACCCACCTCTCCATCCACAAACCCTCATAGATGCTCTCTCCTCCAGTCATCCTATCTTTCGTTTCCTAATATATCTCCCTTACTCTCTCGATCAAACCTTTCTTCACCCCTCTTTCTTCCATTGCCTCAAAGAACCTCCCTCTATTCACCGAAGGGAACTCGCCCCTTAGATCAACAAAAAACGCGTACACTTTGGCACCTTTTTTTTTTTGTAAATAGTATTCCTTTTTTGCCAAAAGGCCGCCTGCATCTCCGTCAATATTCTTTTCTCAACATCCTTCCGCAGCCTATCTGCCAACACCATCGCGTATATTTTGTACGCCGTACTCATTAGCGTAATTCCTGTGTAATTTCCCTGCTCTTTCTTATTGCACATCACCTTAAACTCCTTCCTCATTTCTACGTACTTCGCCCTTTTCACGGTTCCTTCCTTCCACTTTTTGTACTTCTTTTTCACCTTTCTCTTCATTATTTTACATTCTCTATCCCATTACGGCTTCACCATTCCTTTCTTCTTCTTTCTAAATACATTATTTTGCGCACACCCTTTCAATTTCTCTTTAAGATCCTCCTACATTTCGTCTACCAACTTTCCCTCAAAGCTAACGCTGCCCAACTTCTCCTGATACTGCTCTATCGCCACTCTTGTCCATTATTGACCATTATCCTATCGCCTCTCATTGTCCCTTATATATTTTTGATCACATTGTCTATCACCGATACCCTTATCTTACACATATAAGTGTATTATCCCTTTTCGTTATTGATCAAATGTATCTTTTCTGATGGATATTCAATCTTATTATTTGAAAATTAATTTCTTAGATTTAAAATTAATATTTTTAGTTACAGATTCATAATTTTAGTTCAAAATTCAATACAAATTTTGTTTAATATGTTACTTTTTTGTTTGAAAACTTTTTTTTTTATTCTGAAAATGTCTGAAAATTTAATTGCAAATGTTTGATTGAAATATTAGGTTGAAAGATGACTGTTTTTATTTGAAAATAAATTGTTTTAATTAAGAATGTAATTCTTGTATCTTTTGTTCTAAATTAATCTTTTTCGGTTGAAAAGTCAACTATTTTTTTAGGGTTCGCGTACATATGTTACGTTTATCTGAAGAAATGCGTGGTTGATGCCTTATACAATTTTATATGATAGTTTGCACTATGAGTGTGTAGAACGTATTTAGAAACAAAAAATTTTTTAAATTAACATTATTTAAAATTATTATTATTGCAAATTTAATGATTGGATACCGGTAAATTTGGATTCTTAAATATTTGATTAATTTCATTCTTTTAATCTTCGATATTGTCAAAATAACAAGTGATCACAAATTTTACGTTTTGGTAAGTAATTTAATTTACATATTTCATTAATTAACTAGTTTAATCAGTAGGTTTGGAATAAATTAAGCGTTTTGTAAACAAAATTGAATTAGGCAAGTACATACACATTTTAAGCACTTTTGAATAACGAACACCATATTGAATTTAGTCTTAACAAAATAATGTACAAAATGTGAAAAAAAAATTTTTTCAGAAAATTGTATATCTTTTAAATATATTCATCTCCAAGATCTTTACTTTTGAAGCAGAAAAAAGGTTTTTGTAAAAGGTTTCAAATAATTTAGTTTAAAATTGTTTGAGATTGATTTGTTGAATTTTAATTTTCGTATATATCTAATCTTTTTTTTTCAATTTTTAAGTTTGATATTCAATAAAAATTCACGATCTTAGAATTATTGATTTCAATTTTTTTGAATTCAAAAGCTAATATACTTAAATTCTTTGATTTCTCAATAAAGTAGTCCGGCTACTGGAAAAGCTACGCAGAGCTATGTAAATTATTTTTTTGTGAAATATGAAATTAAATATAAAATTTGGTTAGCATTGCAATTAATAAATTGGGTATTCAATTTTAATGCAGAATGATATAAATACAATGGGTTTTGAATAATAATAAAATGTAAATTCAAATATTGATTTGACAAATGCACAGACACCCATTTCCCGATTTCAGCAGAAGCTGCTTGCTAAATTTCAAATAATATTTTCTATCTTCAAAACAGTTTTCTTAACAATATTTAACGTGTTTTAAAGTCAAAATTAACCATTTTTGGGGCCCACGAAAGGCTTTTCCATGAGATCTAATGTTTTTTACACGACTTTAAACAGTGATAATTCAGATTTTAACCTGGAAAGGGCCCATACGAAAGTCAATATTTTAAAAAGGACATATTTCTAAAATAATTAATTCGTATGATTTTTCATCAGACTGATCCAATAGCCGCTACTTTAATTTAGAAATTACTCAAACATAGCATAATGATCAATTTATTATACGCAGAAAAGGTTTTTTTTTGAAAATTTTTGTTAGAATTTTTTTTTTATGAATACAGCGGTGGAAACTGAAAGTGGAACATTTTAAGCAAATAACAATTCAGTTGCGGTTCTCCCACTACGTGATTTCACTACTCAGATGAATTGCTGCCGCCGAGCCTGGTCAGCGGGAGTCCTTTGTACCTAATGAGGTTCAAAAAGCCGAATAATAAAGTTTTTAAATTTAGCTCTTGGTAATTTACGAATATAATATTTGAAATCTGCGAATTATAAAAATCTAAAGATAGGTTATTTCACTTAAAAAGTTGAAAATTAGAGAATAAAGGTTAAAATTTTTCTGAAATTTTATGGAAATTTTGTTAGTGTATTTTACTTCAATCGAAGACAGTAGCTTTAATATATTGACGCAATATTGAACTTAAATTCGGAAAATTGCGCAAGATAAAGTTTGGCCACAATCGAGAATTTGTTAACTAACATCATAAATTTGATTTATTTCTTAAACAATCGTACTTATCAAAATCAGATTGACCAAAATGTTTTTTTTAATAGGTTGCCTGAAAAAGACATTTTTTCCGTAAAATAAATAAAAATTATAAAAAATATTTTCCACAGTTACCAGTACTTGAATTTTAAATTACATTTGTAATTTGAAAGTGCTTCTGCGTAAATAATTAAACTAATCTGAACAGAGCATGAAAAAACTCACAAATCAAAAGCAGATTCTCAAGCTATACGTATGAAAAATAGAAACTTGTGCTACCTGAAATTCACTAATAAAAGATTGATTTTAAAGAATGCTATTGCTTAAGAAATGAAGAAAGTTTATCATGTTTTTTTAATGAGTTTCGAAATTAGGCTAGAAAATATACAATTCATACTTTTTTTTGCTGGGAGTATGAAATTATTCCAGCATGATTTTAAAAAATGCGATTCTTTTAGAAATGAAATAAATGTATGATATTAGTAAATAAGTTTACAAACCTTCTCCAATTTCAGCTTCCAAAATTTCCCCAAAATTAACTAAAATATTGCGCTAATAAATTAAGGCTACTGCGTTTGATTTTAGTAAAATAGACTCAACATTTGTTTCTGAAAATTCACATCAACTTGAACATTTATTTTTCAATTTTCAACTTCTTAAGACGAATAAAATACCCTTGGAATTGTTATAATTCGCAGAATTCAAATATTATATTTGTAGATTACCAAATTCCGAATCAACAAAATGTTGTATTCGGCATTTGAGTCCTCATTAGGTATGAAGGACTCCCGCTGACCAGGCTCGGCGATAGCTGTGCGGCTGAGGGGAAACCGCGTAGTGGGGGAACCGCAGGCAAATAGCTGGGCCTGAAATAACCAATAGCCTTTCTCCATTTGTGAATTTGGTGGGAGAAAGAGGGACATTTGGGCCTCAGGCTCGTAGTAATTAATACCACACTCTTCATCGATTTCCGAGTAAGAAACATTCATTTTCATCCAATATTTTTCTTTTTGTTTTCTTCTTGTGGCAAAACTAAATATTTTATATAAAAAATAATAGTAAATAAAAATGGTGAACGTTGGAAAAATTAGAGAAGATAAAAAAGTGAAAAAGGAAATAAAATCTGAAGCAGCGCCGGGGATTAAGTATTCGGAAATAAATAAACCAACTGACGATTGTCTTATTCAAATTTTTTTGCACCTGACGACGATAGCTGATAAAGTCCGTATAGGAAAATGTAACCATTTCAGAATTATTATACAATATTAAATTTAAACTCTAAGAATATACAGAAAAAAACATCAAAGAAATGAGTACGTTGCGGATTAGAGTGGCAAAAAAATTTTACTTCAGATTTTTGGTGATTGAGCCCCCCCCCCACTATTGGTTCTTTTTCCGCAAAAAGCTAACTCGCAATTTTATCACATTTATACGTGCCTCTAGGCTGAGCGCTGAGTCATATTTTTTTCTCAATAATATTTAGCAAATTTTTCAAGCAATTTAAATTTGTTTAAACAATTTTTTTCCGTGAATCGTGAATATTTATTATTTTCTTCAATCAATGACACATTTATCTGATATTAACAATGCGTCTATGAGGAGCCAAAGCCAAAAAAAACACATTAAGTTTAACCATGTTTTTTGCAATGTAATCTTTTCTGGCCTTCGCTTCTTACCAATTGTCGAACAATGTTTGCATTTGAATAAATCACAGCTTTTTTTGGGAAAAATTTCTTTGCAACTCTAAGGTTTCCAGTTTTTTGAAATACGCATCCTAGCGTAAAGTGGCTTGGAGAAAATAAGTAGATATAATTTAGGCGAAAAATATTATTTTAGTTTTTTTAAATTTTGTATGTATTCTTATCATTAAAGTTGATTACAAATTTGTAAATTTTTTTAGAATCTCTATTAATAATCCTGTTTACCACGGATAAATAAAAAACTAAGCGTCCTAACAAAAGTGAATAATAACAAAGTTGTAAATTGGTTTTGGGTGTACAATGTTTATCCATTCATCTTTTGTCGTATCTTGCATACTTTGAACGAAAAATCTAATTTCTTTTCATTACTTTTTGTGCAGTCAAAATTTAAATATTCAATTCTTCGAAAAAAAATTTAAAAGTTTTTATGATAATCGTGTAGGGCCTGCAAAAATTAACGTTTTTAATTTTTTGACTTTTTTCACATCTTAAGTTATTTAGCTTAACATTCTCGTTTATTTTTTGTATTTTTTTTTTTTTTTTGGTCTAACTCTGGTAAATTTTTTTTCTATTAAAAAAGTCATTAGAAGGAAATGTTTGTCTTTGCAAGTACTATACGAATAACCGTACAGAGCATTTTTGAATTTCGAAAAAAGTGGTCTCAAAATTGTTCAAAATGCGCTCACTTTTCGAATTGTTATGCAAAATGGTTGGCTGACGAACCTGATCCTCAGTTTTTGACACTAAAGAAGAGTATCAGACTTTGACAAAAACAGGGAGGGTGGTAAAATTTTATACCAAATTTAATACCTTTACTGAAATTTTTTACTACGTTAAATTCAATTGCTTTGAGAAAATTAAATTCCTGTTTTTGTGAACATTCTCTGTCCTGTTTCATTTCGACGGATTCTACAAATGTCAGGCTATTGTTTCGTTATCGTTAAGAAACCGTCGATCATCTTATTTCTTGTTTGGAAAGTTATAGGAGCATAATTTACATTACAAACTGTAATCAAAAATAATGAAGTTCTTAATTATTAGGAAACGTTTAAAAAAATAATAGGTTATTTATTCCTCCTGAAAGCTTAGCTGAATAAAGTTAGCCTAATTCTTATCCGTAGTGGAAATATAGACTACACAGAAAATAAAGAAGATAAACTTTTCATCAATTTCCGACGAGAAATTCTCTGCAACAAAAAATAACTTTACAGTATAAACTTTACACAAATATCACTTAAACTTTCTTTTGTTTTTCAATTACAAACACATGTTTTTTGAAAGACGCGAATTTGGCCAAACAAAACTTTATCGCTCTAAAAAGTTTCCTGTAACAAATTTTATTGTTAGTTTTTTCTGTGTAAAGCTTAGCTGTAATAAGATGATGGATGCTTTCTTAAAG
This sequence comes from Belonocnema kinseyi, assembly GCF_010883055.1. Classification (NCBI taxonomy): domain Eukaryota; kingdom Metazoa; phylum Arthropoda; class Insecta; order Hymenoptera; family Cynipidae; genus Belonocnema; species Belonocnema kinseyi. The sequence goes on along the minus strand of NC_046657.1, from coordinate 20,182,375 downwards.
GTAAGGGAACAATATTTGTAGAACTCATCTTAAGTTCACAGATTCCATTTATCTATGGAGGTTATTTATTTAAAAAATACTATACTATACTTACAGTAATTAAATGTAATTGTTCAAGTAAATTACATACTATTGTTCAAACAGTATGTAGTATACGTTCTAAGATAAGGAAATATGGAATAATAAGTGAAATGGTTTGAAAATACTTGTTAATTGTTTAAATAACACCTAAAAATCTTGATAGAAAAAATGGTACCCCTGACATTCGTTAATTAGCTCATCAATGGCAGAAAGGTATAATTGCTAAATTTTTAGAGAAAAAAAATAGTACTCTCAACATTCGTTAATTGTGTCATTAATATTAGTTTTTAACCACGAGAGATTTTTCCAGTCAGCAAAGAAAAAAAGTATCATCCAAAATATAAAGTTTTTAAAAGAAATTACCAGATTTTTTTAAAACAAAATAAGTGAATTTTTAAAAAAAGTGATCAATTTTCTGACACAAATGGAATGACTGTATTTTCAATGGAAAAATTAATTTTCATTAAAAAAACTCAACGAAATAATTACTATTTTAACTTGAGAAATGAATTGTGAACTAAAATGGTGAACTTGTCACCAAGAAAATAAATATTCTATAACGAAAGACCTTCAGCAAATTATAGAAATATCCAAACTAATAATTTAATTATCAATTTGAAAAGATAAATGTTCAACTGAACATGGAATAGTTGAATTTTTATTTGAAAAATAATAATAAATTTCTAAAACCATTTTGATTGATATTTAACAATAAAGTTACTTTTCTGCGTGTCAAATATAAATTTATAATTATTATCTTGGATGCGTATGTTTTGATTAAATAAAATGATACATTTTTCTTACTATTACACTTCAAAAATCAAATTTGGATATTAAAATAAAATAAATTTATTTGCAAACGTGTCCAGAAAACTTAGTAAATGGAATCTTCTAGAAAACTTGAATCAAATTTAATTTTAAAGAATTGTAATTAAGTAGAAAAAATGGTGTCATTCGTATTAAATTTATTAAAATTTGATCCACATAATAAAGAATATATGTAAATTACATCCAATTTTCTCAAATTATGTAAAATTTTTCATAAATATGTAGGGGAAAGTGGGGAGTCTTGAAGCATGGGGAGTCGCGAAGCACGACTATAGATGGCACTGAGCAGTGCTTTTGATAGCTCTCATATACTCTC
>NC_046657.1:20176469-20181050 GCF_010883055.1 Belonocnema kinseyi | reverse complement strand
ACATGCTATAGAGACTCAGGTCGAATAAATGCGAAAAAAAATTTTTTGTAAGAGTTTTGACCCCCCAAAAAAACGTGCTTCAAGACTCCCCACTTTCCCCTAACAAAATGCTGGAAACTGAACCAATTTCCAACCAATCCAAAGAAAGTTTTTGTATCGTAATTTGTTGAATTTTATTATGAAAATTCGTTTCCACCAGGGTTATTAATAATCTCCACCTTTATATTTTCCAGTTTGTAAAAGGTGGAGAAAAGTGGGTCAAAGATCGTGGAGTAATTTTAAGTCTCTTGATTTCTTAGCCAAAACATGGGGAATTGAAAAAAATCATTCAGATAAATTAATGATAAGAAGCATCGATTTTGATAAAATTGTGAGACTCTCTGGAAGATACTTAACACGTATTAGTACAGATGTAAAAAAATTTTCCAAAATTTGCCACTTGTTGCCCAAGATACAAGATCTGCAATTAACCGACGACTGTCTTGACCAGAATAAAATATGTCCTGATAAATATTCAGAAATATTGGCAGATCAGCGAAATAAACAGGAAAAGACTATCCAATGTACATACGACTGTTGGCAAGTGATTATCTCTTGGCTAATATCTCATGGTAAAAATGTTACAATTTTTCAATTGTTCGTGCTTCATAGTCGCCACAAAGAAACGGATTTCATCCGATTTTTGCGGGAAATGAAACAACTAAAATGTTTTCATTTAATTAACTGCGAGAATCTAGACTGGAGTGGTGTTTTTCTGCTTCAAATGCCATTTAGGACAATTCAGGAAATTTATCTGATGAGTGCCTATGATTTGACTTTTTACCACAATAATATGCCTTTGGTAAGTCTTTTCTGATTAAAAAAATATTGTTTCTATTGTTAAGGAAAAACCTTATTTCATCGACTTCTTCTAGACTATTTATTCAGCAATGTACAATAATGAAGTTTCGGAATCAGGCAGATTTCCTTATCAGATTATCTAATATAAAAATTGTAAACAGAAACGTTCTTAAAAATTAAAAATAAGGATGACGGGATGAGCACCCTCTATCTCCATTAAAAATATGAGCAGTCGTTTTAATAAAAAGAAAGTTACAAAAAAATGATCTGAAATTTAAATCTGCGCTCTTTTTTAAATGAAACTCATGTCAGCAAAGGCATCCTTATAATTAATAAGTTCGACATGTTGCATTTCAACCTTATCCCATTTAATGTCAGTTGGATTCCTGTTATTGAATTGAAGAAAATATTTAGATATAACTTTGTGCTTTTTTCGACGTGGTTGATGTGCTTTTTGTCTTCCTGTATGCTAATATGTAGAGAGCGTTTTGTTTCTCTTACAGAAGTTCTATCACAATCACACGTGATTTTATAAATTACGTTACATTGATCTAAAGTATTTGGTTGATCATTTTCTAATTTAATAAATTTGTTCAACTTCGATAAAACTATAAAAACAGTTTTTATTTTTAATTTATTGAAAAGCCTTTTAAAATTTTGTGAAATTGTCCCTAAGAAAGGTATGGAGATGATCTCCTGTTTAATATTAATAATTCCATCAACATTTGGAAGGTTGTTAGAAGGTTAGTTTTTATTTAAATCTGAATCAGAAAGTCTTTTCTTAATATGTTGCTCCATGAACTTATTAGGTCGTTATACCATAAGTAATTATGAACAATATCCAGGTTATCTGAGTGAAAAGTATTATCGGATAACAGAATAGCGGTATGGACTAGGTTTTTGCCATCCCCTATTTTATGTTGAATAGGGTGTTTGGATAAAAAATTAGGAAGTCTTCCGGAACAAGTTGCTTTCCTAAACCAATTCGTAATAATGGAGTTATTATCATCTTTCACAAAGTTGAAAATTTAAAAAGTTAAAAGATTTTTAATTTTTAATGTCAAAGGTAAATTCTGATCTAAAGAGGTAAGAATTAAAATGTGGTAATGTCAGATTAATTTTATAATTAGGTAGAACAAGAAAGAAATAGTCCACATAAGGAAAATACACCGGAATTTGAAAACGCAATTTTTAAATGATATTCCTTTTAGGATGTTGCATAAAAATCTCAGCAAGAATTTAGGAGATAGGTGACCCCATAAGGGTGCTAAAAGACTACTCATAAAATTGGTTATAAAATTTAATATATGTGAAATCTATTAAGAAGGGGATGCCGTTTTTAAAACCATCGAACAAAATTTGTGTAAATTTACTAATGTGATGCCACCTATTTTCTATGCCACTAATGACCAGATCTAAAAGAGCGTTCGTGAAAAGCGATGGGACGTCTCAGGAAGCCATAATATGGTCATCAGGAATTTTAGTTTTGTTTATGTAATCTTTGAAAGTAAGCAAATTAATAGAGGTAATAACTGATTTGAGAGGATAATTTTGTTTATGGATCTTAGGAAGACCATAAACCTAGCAATATTCGTATTCTCAGTTATGAGATGCTTTATTTTAACACTAGGATTAAGAAAATTTTTAATTCACCTGAATGGCCGAAGGTATTGTAATTTTACTATTCTATTAATTACTATCGCATTATAATTTTGTACGATACGTTTCTAATGGAACACAATTCTTATATTATATAATCTGATGAGACGATCGGTCTGATTCCGAAACGTCATTATTGTACATTGCTGAATAAATAGTTTGAAAGAAGTCGATGGTATAAGTTTTTTCCTTACCAATACTAATTTGTTGTTTCTGAAACGTTAAACTTAGGAATTTTTCCATCTCGAAGTTCTTTTCATATTTTATTTCTATAGTTCTACTAGTCAGTTAGTGCAATAAAAATGTGTTTGTTGCAGATGATCAAAACCTACCACAACCTGCAGGCATTTGGCATAGAAGGAGGTAATGGACAAGTCGATAGAATACTGGAAGTCTTGCCTTCACATCGTCCCACTTTAAAGTCTTTGAGACTGCAATTTGAGGAAATAGAGAACCCATCTCTATTATTGTCAACAATGTCTCCATTAGTACATCTTGCGAAATTAGATTTTAGCTTTTGCTTCGATGTTACAGATGCATTTCTAGAAGTAGTTGGCAAGGAATGCAAGAAACTGACGTACTCGAACATACATAGTAAGTAGATTGTCTATGTCATCAATATCAATTTTTGCAATCTTAAAACTTTTTACATTCATCTTGATATTAATATTTATCGCAATAACATTTTTCAGACTGCGAACAAATAATGGATCGTGGTGCTTCTAGTATATGTGGTTTGGAGAAATTGATTTATTTAAACATAGGTGAAATACCTGAAATAGAAAACCCACCGCTGGAGAAGTTGACAAATTTAGTATATTTACGTTCGTATTTCAATAAAAATATAGAAGAGGAATGTTTGTGCTCTGTTTTGGAGAAAGCACATCAACTGCAAGGACTTGATATTCACTACTGTAGTCTTGTTGCTAATAAACTTTTGAATTTTGCTGCTGAGATTGTTCAGAGGCGAAATTCTAATATCGGGCTTGATTTGTGCATCACTGGAACTTTAATCTACATAAAAGCTGCTTATGAAAACCCCGAGGTATTGAATTTTGTAGAAGACCCGGAATGTATACCAATAGAAAATTATGGTATTGAAGATCTTTTTGAGGGAATAAGCAACGAAGAGGTTTTACTATGTTAAATTTTTGTACATATAATTTTTAACTTGTAATTGATACTGTATTCATTTGTAATATATGTATATAATAAAGTATTTCTAGCTCAATTTAAATTTTGTTGACAAATTATTTCAACTTATGCAATAGCTGAGTTATTGAGAAAATGTTGTTTCTAGACATATTTATTCTACACAAAATACATTTTACAGAACGATGATTTCTGCATGGAGCATAACGAGGAGGTGTTAGAAAATACAATGGACACTTCAGACTCTTCAAACTCAAAACTGTTAAGAGCCTCTTATCATGCATCCATAACGATTGCGCAAAATTCAAAACCGCAGACAATAATGAATATCACAAAATAAAGAATTGAGGAAATGTCGACTGACATTTAATTTCAATTGAAAATAGCATTGAACAGCAGTCCCTATTTCTCTCTTCAATTTGACGAGTCGGTGGATGTTTCTGGTGCTGCTCAGTTGCTGTGTTATGTCAAGTACATAGGAAGGCCTGTAGTAGAAGAAAAAATGCTCTCTGCTTCGGATTGCCTGGTTACACCACAGGAGAGTTCCTTTTTGAAGCCATGATAGAGAAAACTCAATATTTTAATCTAGATTGGGACAAGTGCGTCGCAATTTGTACGGACGGTGCGACTGCAATGACAGAAAAAAGGTACGTTTCGTGAAACGTATTCTACCAGGTGTATACATATGAAACCGGTATTTTTTCAAGAAAAAAACACATTTATTTCAAGAGAATGATAACCAATATTTTATTCAAAGTATTCGCCCTCGCTGGCTACACATTTTGTCCACCTCTCAGGCAATTTATGGATACCTTTCCAAAAAAAGTCTTGCCAGCTGTACGACTCAACCAATTCCCGAGTCAGTTTTGTCCGGTGTGATGGTGCATTGTCATCGAGAAAAATCACTTTTTCATGCCTAATTTCATATTC
>NC_046657.1:20170324-20176369 GCF_010883055.1 Belonocnema kinseyi | reverse complement strand
AGCGAAAAAAATCACGATGTCATATGAAACTTGAAATGTTTGGTATTGGATATTGTTGACAGATGACAATACGCCAATTAGCACAAATGGTAAGTTCCAAATGCTAAATGGTCACATCGCATGATCCATCGATATGAACTGGCCGTCAAACCTCTACCAGATAATTTGAATGTTATCATAGAGGATTGTGTGAGCATTGTTAATCACATAAAAACTTCATCTTTAAAACCTCGATTATTTGAGGAACTTTGCACCGGAATGAGAGCAGATTTTGTCCACTTGCCGTATTATACGCAAGTAGGGTGGCTTTCACGGGGAAAGGTCCTCAACAGACTAGTTTTTTAAAAGATGACGTTTATCTATTTTTATGTGATGACAACAGTCCTCTTGTGCATAAATTTGATGATCAAGTCTGGGTTTGCAGAATGTATAATATAGCAGATGTTTTCGCGTTAGCAAACGACATCAATACGGAAATGCAAGGTCGGAACAGCGAAATGATTACTCTGCAGTACGCTATAGAAGGGTTCTTGCTAAAAATGAAATATTTAATTAATCAATTGCAAATGCAAGGATTCGATCCTTTACCGTTGCTGAAAGCTCATTCTGTTGACTATCCTCCAGACGCGTTAACGTTCGAGTTGTTTACGAGGCATTTACGGGACATGCACATTTTAATCAGAGAATATTTTCCTGCTTATCAGAAGTATAAAAATGAGTGGGTGATCAGTCCTTTTAATTATGTTGTTGTCAGGAATACTTATCTGGAACCATCCTTGCAGTTCGCATTAAGTGATTTGAGTTGCAACATGAGATTGAAATATGAGCATTCAATTCGCACGAGTGCAGAGTCTTAGATATTTCCAAAAGATAAATGTCCACAGCTTGCATTAAAAGCTCTGCGAATATCAATGTCCTTTCCAACCTCATATCTCTGCGAATTGGATTTCAACCGTAACTTACTTAAAAATAAATACCGCAACAGACTACAGAATATTGGAAGTGACCTTATGCTGTCCACCAATTCATCGATTCAGCCCAACACTGAACGATTAATCAACGCGAAACGGGCTCACCCGACTTATCAGATTGAATATTAGATGGGAGTAAGAATGATATAGTTCATGGAATGTCAAATGTCCACGTTTTGAGACCCCTTAATCCGAAAAACAGGTTTTTACGAATGTGTCTGTCTGTATGTATATCTGTATGTATGTATGTCTGTCTGTGAACACGATAACTTTTGAAAAAATTAATCTATTAGATTGCCCTTTAGTACACTCGTTTAGTGTCCTAAACTAAAGGTCAAGTTCGTTAGCCAGCCATTTTGGATACAAATTCAAAAAGTGGGAACATTTTGAATATTTTTAAGACCACTTTTTTAAAATTTCAAAGACATTCAAAAATTCTCTGTACGGTTATTTATAGTATTAAAAATTACCGGAGTTATAGCATTTTCAAAATCCAAAAAAACAAACTAAAATTAACATTTTAAGCCAAACAACGCATGATACGGAAAAAAGTAAAGAAAATAAAAACGTTGCTTTTTGAAAGCCCTACAAGATTATGATAACAATTTTTTTAATTTGTTCGAAAAGTTAAACATTACAAATTTGATCGTAGAAAAATAATGAAAAATACAAAAATTCCATTTTTTGGTCAAACTACGCAAAATACGAAAAAAATGAAAAAGCCTAAATTGTGCGCCCTGCAAAGAACTACAAATTTATAATGAATCACTTTTCGACACAAGCTACGAAAAAAATAAGACAAAACTTGTTCATCCAAAAAAGAGCTATAATTTTTGATAGGACACGTAGTTTTTGCTTCAGTTGTACAAAATAACATTCAAAATAAAAATATTAAATGTTTTCGAAAAAAAGGCACAAGGTATAAACTAAAATTAACAGACAAAACTTGTTCGCCTAGAAATATCTGTAAATTTATTATAATTAATTTTTCCATAGGATGACTAGATTTTCTTTTAATTGTAAAGAATAAGATTAAAAATTAAAAAATTAAATTTTTGGAAAAAGCATAGAAAAGACGAAAGAGGACATAGGCTCCTATATAGGATCCTATATAGGTTCCTGTATTAGACCCTATTCCAAAGCGCAGTAGTTCTTATTTAATCGTAAAAGACAAGATTAAAAATGAAAAAAATGATAAAAATAATCATGATAAATACATGCGGGAGAAATGCAAAGACAAAGCGCGGGGTGCGATTGCATTAAACGCGTGCCGCAGGTGCGCTCAAACGCTCTAGCAAAGCTCTTTTAACGAAAGAAAATTCACAATCAGAAAATTATTACAGTGCTGGGTATTTTGAGTCTTAATTTTAAAAGCTTTGAGCAAGAATGTGCGAAAATATAAAGACCGAACGCGTAGAGTGAGGTAAATATATAATTGAGCTCGAAGCGCGAGAAAGAACAGTCGCGCGCCCTAGGCGCACTCAAACTTGCGAGCGAAGCCAGCCACGCACGCAGCGCGCTATGAGAATGTGCCCGCGAAGCGCGCAGATTTTTTTTCACTTTTCAATTTTTTATTATTGCCGACAATAAATTGTTTTAAAATATGCATTTTTTTCTTCATTAATCATTCTTGTACACATTTAACATTTTCATTTATAAGAATATTATATAATATTCGCCATTTTCGGTCTATATTTTTAATTAATATTCACGTGAATATTTTAATGAATATCTACGTGAATATTTTAATGCATATTTACATGAATATTTTAATCAATATCTACATGCATATGCTCCCTGGAAGAGCCTCGGCGGCCCATGCGGTGAATACTAGCCTAGCAAGGGAGTTGTTCATCTCCGGAGAGTCGTGGGGCCGGTACCTCTAGAGAAAAAGGTTTTTTCTAAGTACTTAAAAGCTGTTATTTTTGGTGGTTCGGAACCCACCTTAAACTGTAGGTCCCCCTTTCACCACCAAGTAAGTGTGTGTATATTAATTGTAAGGGTATAAGTGAGCAACAACTAATCACAGCTTGATATTATAAAAATAGAAATGTAAAAATTTCCGATAAAAATCAAATACAATGTATTATTTTTTTCAGGGGCTGCCCGGCCCGGTATGGCCCGAGATGCCTTCTCCCTGCCGGCGGCAGGCTAATCTGCCGGCGGCACTAGTTTGCGAAACGCTGCTCTACTGATTAAATCCATACTGGAGTGGGGCAGAGATCGTTCAGTGAAGATTTTCTCTTCTTGTGATTTGTTCCAGGCACCAACGTGCCTGCTTAAATCTTTTCCCGAATTGTTTGCGGAGGGATGACCCCGATCCTGAGAGATTGGATGATGCCTCTTACAATTTCAGATGATCAGGTCAGATTAGATACTTTTTACATTACGTGAAAATAGATATCTACACTAATTATCTAATATATCCCTTCAAGTTCAGAATTTTTCTTTTTACTAAAATTTAAAAATTAAGTATTATATGTGAAAAAGATCCTTCCTCACCACTCCCTTTGTTCCGCTGGGAATCCCAGCCAGGTCTTCCGATTAAGAGGAGATGGTTATGAACAATAAGAAATTGTCTCAGCAACTATTTTTATCAACGGAAATCTTTGGTTGACAATTCAAAGATTGTATCTATTCCATTTCTGGTTTTAAAATTCATATTAGGAAGCGTTTTAATATTACGTAACATTAAAAGAATAATTTGAAGTTTTAAAGATTTTAAAATCTTTGGAGAAAAAATTTGATTAAGTTTACGAGATAGTACGAAGTTTTCAAACGATTAAAAAAGAACTAAAACCTGTAAATGTTTTTTAAACATTTTTTGGTAAAGTTTCAAGAAAATGAGAAACAGTTTTTTAGATTTCTAAAAAAAAATTAAGATAATTTTTTATTTCGAAAAATAAATTTTAAAAGATTATTCAAAAGCATTTCAAAAGAAGAATTCAAAAGATTTAAAAGCAATTTTTATAATTTGGCAAAATTGAGAAAAATGCCGGGAAAATTAGAAATATTTTAAAGAGTGGAAGATTTAGAAAGTCTGACAAGATAAAAAAATTCGTAATATTCGTGAAAAAATGTTGAATGATTTTTCATTAAAAAAAATTAACTTAAGGAGAAAAGTAAAAAAGGTTTTTAACATATCAAATGATTTCCAAAAATTTCTAAAAAGAGTGAAGAAGATTTAAAGCAAATTTTTCAATTTGTTAAAATTCAAAATCAAAAAAAGAAATCTAGTGAGTTCAAGAAATATTTATTAGAATTGAAAATATTCCAAAGAATTTCAAAGTATCAAAGAGGTTTAAAGAGTTCAAAAATAACCTTGGGGACTTTTCAAAGAATTTCGAAAGCTTTTTAAAAGAATCAAGAGATTTTTTTTTTAATTTTGAAAAAATTTAGAGTAAGTTCAAACAAATTTAAAATATTTAAGGCATTTTAAACCGATTAGAAATCATCTAGATCGTATTTTAAAACATCTGAAATATTCGAAAACATTTTTTGAATTTTCTCAAGAATCGTATAAAGATTATATTTATATAAGTTTAACTCTTCTAAAATCCTTAAAAATGTTCTAAATTTTTCGTTCGAAATCTTCAAAGATAGAAATTTATTTCGATTTTTTTAATCTTTGAAAATTTTTCTTTTTTTTAAAAAGGGTGTTCATATATTTTCAATTGATTCAAATTTTTCTAAAATTTGTGAAAATCTTTTAAATCTAAAAAAAGGGCTTCTACACTTCATAATTTTTGTTCGATATTCTTAGAAATTTCTTCTTATTCTCTTAAAATCTTTTTAAATTGCCTTAAAAATTAATTTTTAAACAAAACAAAAGAATTTCAAATTATCTCAGTAATGTTAGAAAAAAATTTGTTATAATGTAAATTCACTCTTGTTAATTATGTTGGGGTTTTTGTTTTATTTTTTTAAATGAAATTCACCAAGTTTCAAATAGTAGAGGGAGATGGAGGAGAAAGTTGTTCTTCCCTGGAGCATCATTTTTGTTTATCGAGGACAGGTTGAAGTCGTCCAGGTGCAGGCGCAACCGTAGGTTGTTCACCATGGGTTGAATGTGGATGAGATTCTCGCATTTCAAATTCTATACCTGGGGTGATTTAAATTTCAGCGTTGAGGATTCGTCGCAGCACCACTATCGCCATCTCTTGGGCAGTAGGGTCCCGAAATCTCCCTCCACACGTCATGACACTGCGACAACGCAGAAGACACATTTCATCCACCTGCGCAGGAGGGGAGAGACTGAGCGGCCTGCGTGCTGCGGAAACCAGGGATCTCGTGGTCTGTTTTTCGTTCGAGCCTCATGTGAGGAAGTTGTCTGCTGTTGTTACAAAAGAAAATTGTCTGTGTGTTTGTGCCTCATTGGGCGCTTTTTGGATACTTTCCGACATCGAAGAACTCCTGTTTTCTTTCCTGCTTTACTGGACTCGTCTGGTTGTAAGGTGGGCGGCTATATTATTTTATCATTTTGTAACTCTTTTTGTTAAAAGCGTTGAATTTTTCCCAAGAGCGTTCATGGACGCAGGGAAATCACTTTGTTTAACGCTCCAGGGCGAAATTAGAATATAACCTCTTTTCCGTTACATTCTGGTAAAAAAGTTGTGAAAGTGTTAATAAGGGGCGATGTAAGGGCAGTTTTACTCCTTCTTGTTTGTATGTCAATTTAGTCAAGTATTAAACTTTCATTATGTTTATTTATCATTAAACATCAGTGTGTTATTTGATTTACGTGACCTCTCAAGCGTTTTTTTAGTGAGATTTACAGGAATCTACGCCCCTATGCCAGAATTATGAGCAGGGGCATTTTGAAAAAAAGGGTTAAAAAATAGTGTTATTCGAGATATATCAGTTTTTTGGTGTGTGTTAAAATAATTTCCTTCGGGGCGGCAAACGTGATGTTTGTCTGGCGCCTGTTACAAATGAATTAATAGTCCTGGGGGGAAAATTTTTCATTAAAAGTTTCGTGTTATCTATTTAAATAAAATGAAGAAATTAGTATCTTCGTTTTAAAAGCTTCACGTATTGTCAGGGGCGGACCCAGAAAAATATTTCGGGTGGGATG
>NC_046657.1:20166339-20170314 GCF_010883055.1 Belonocnema kinseyi | reverse complement strand
GGGGGGGGGGGGGTTAAAAAAATGTAAATCACATGCATAGCTAGTGGCGTCGGCCTCTAATACAAAAGGCCAAAAGTTTCGGAGGGGGGCGGTTGAACCCCCTAAACAAGTTTAGGAATTTTTTGAAACATGACCTTGCAACGGCACAGTTCAATACAAAAAATCCAACTACATATTTGTAACTACTACTATTTTATTCAAGATAGTTTGTACACGTAAATTCGCCAAAATTGAAAGGATTGGTTAGAACTTTGAAAAATCAAGATTTCAAAGGAATTCAATATGATTTCAAAGAAATTCAAGTGATCCTCTATTTTCAGTAATAAAATAACTCGGCGCTGCTCGGTTCGGACAAAGTGTTAAAAGTTCGATTCAGTCCGTATGAGTACAGAGTTTCAGGTTTTTTTATACGAAAAGCCACACGAAAAGCTTTTTTTAAAATAGCGTGCGGAGTCACAAATTTGATCCCTGCGAATCGAACCGAGTGCCCCTTACTCAAGTCTTTTTGTTTGTTTATATTAAATAACGAATCGAAACAAGAAAATTCACGCCGCAACCACGTGCATGGTTGCTACCACTCATTTTTTTTTTATTTTTGCTTTACAAGAAATAAAAAAAAAACCACGTAACACCCTAGGGGAAGGGGGTCGACGATAATGCCACGGTGGATCACATAGGGGGAGCGGGGGTTCGAAAAGTGGCGAAAATTGGGCCACGTGGTTTATGGAAGCCCCCTAACAGCTGATGAAAATATATTGACACATCATTCAAATATACTTATTTTGCACTTTTAGGTGTTTTTACGTGAAGACTTTATTATATTCGTGTTTATTCGATTTTCATCATCCTTTTTAAATTAAAAAAAGACACCTACTTCCAGTAGATCCACGGTAAATCACACCTGTGCGCACGTCTCACTTCCAAGAGATGGGTCGTCACAGGGCACGATGAAATTACAACACCAGGCCGGCGAATCCCTCGTGTGTTTTGAGGACACGAGAAGACCCAATTATAATAGCTTTCTGCATAATTCTCTTAGGTGCCTTCGCATGCTTTTGACACGCATGCTTTTGCTGACATCGTCACAGTCCAGAATTTGATCACGCATATAGTTCGTTTTTTGAAGTCCTGAAGAATAATGTCAGGGGATATAATTCATAGTTGATGCATAGACAGAAAAGAATTGGCCATACATTTTTGATCAAAATAATCCTGACAATTTTCATTTTAAAAAATCATAAAGCTGGGAAAGGGATGGGCTGCGACAGAACATCCCCCTTCACTGGTCCTGTTCGAAAAATTAGCATTTCAAATACATTATTTGATTGGTCTGATTTGTCATTGTACTCTATGACCAAATGTTATGTTTCATGGTTAAAACATTTTGGCTACAGTTATTATTAATCTGAAAAATGTGCTTATCAAAAGAAAATATTTGCGAACAATCTTGATACGAAAAATCGATTTTGATAGAATTATCAAACTCTGTGGATGACATCTGACGAGTATTAGTACAGACGTTGTAAAATTTGGTAGAATTTGCCATTTTCTTCCCAATATTCGCAACCTACAATGTTGTAAGTAGATCAGAAAATATATGTGGCGTGCCACGAGAATAGGGGACTAACGCGGAAAACTAGAATTTTACAGGGCGAGCGATAGAAGTGGAGCCCTTCTTTTAGTGAAAGGCGACTCTTAAAAACCTGCTCCTCTACTTACAACTACACTCTCACTAGTCGTGTCCCAGTAAAGAAATAACCAAAAAGCATAACTATATAAGTATATTTAATAATATATTTAATAGTATATTTAATAGTATATTTAATCTAATAAGATATTTTATAGGTATAAATAATGCTTAAAAAATTTTTCTGATTTTTTTACTTGATTGAGAAACTCTCGTGGCACGTCAAATATCTGTCTCTAATGAGCGGCAGTAAATAGCACTTTATTGTACTGCGACAAGCGGCACGTAAACTGAGAGCAAGGAGAAAGAAGTGAGTGAAAAGTGAAAGAAAATTGAAAGAAAAGAGTGAAAACAAATTAATATTAAACCTAAGTTTAACTACGAAGTGGATTTTGGACTTCAAACTTCACCGCACATCATTCGCTTGTAAAGTTTTACTTTACTGCCTAGTTACATAATCTACTATTTCTTGCGTATTTTCTGTTTAGAAAACAGTTTTTGGAGGAAAATAATTCTTTTTAAGCCTCCGTATGCAATTTTTATGTAGAATTTGTTTTCTTAAAGTTTATGCTTATTTAAAAATGTACCTTCCAAGAATTTTTTAAAAGATTTTTTTCTCCAAAATATTGTGTATTGGGTTTTTTTTCTAGAGCCTACGATCTTATTACGTATTCATAGTAATCAAGTGTTGAAATCATTATTGTTTTTAATTTTCAATATTTTATATTTAATTATTATAACAATCAAAGAATTGAAGAAAAGTTGAAGTGTTCAGAAAAAAACTACGTCGTTACTTTTCACGTGAATATAGTAAGATCAAATATGTTAAAAGATGTGTAAATAAATATTGTTTTTCGATTCCTAAGCAGTATGATATGACACCGAAAGAGAGTGACTTTCATTTTTTTCTGCCTATATCACGCAAAGTATAATAATGATATTTGTAATGCTCTCTAAGTTTCTATATGCTTTAGAAATAGCAAATATGTACATTTTTGAGAACCGAGATGAACAGTGTTTCTCCTTCCAGTCAATTTATTTAAAGAAAAAATAAAATGAGTACAAAATTTATATCCTCAAAATAACTATGTACACTGTCGTGCAAAAGTTTTAGGCCGCTTCTTTTTTACGACTGAATAAATTCTCTTAATTTTAATTATGCCAGAGCAAAAAAATTTATTTTTAAAAGGTTGATTTTTTTGAAATTCTGTACAAAATAAGCCCAGGGTGAAGGCAATTTGTCTAGTTTTCAAGTAGATATTTATTTATTTATTTATTTAGAACAGTGTACGGGCAGGGCCCTTTGTTACAATCAACTTATGAACTAATTGAAGAGAAAACTTAAATCTAAATCAGCCGCACAAGTATAATGGCCGCAATTGCTGATTAAATTGCGTAACAAATTGTTTAAGTCTGTCGCATTGTTGTCGAAAAAGTCGAAACTGTTGTTGAACTTTTTATTTATAGCATTCGCTTCTGGACATATCCTAGATAATGTCGAATTCGCTCCATAGTTTGTGCGATGATGAGGTACATGAAAGAGTGCTTTTGATCGAAGAGATTTCACGGGTGCATTTAATTTAATCTCAGAAAGTAAACTAGGGCTGTCAATAGAATTATTTGAGATACTATGCAGGAATCGTAAATCAGCAATAAGGAATCTAGTACAAATTTTAGGGATATTGAGAAGCGCTCTAATCCCGTCATAGTCGTGGTCGCGCCTGTTCATAGCCATACCCAGTTGTCTAGGTGCGAAGCGAAGGAAACGGTTCTGAATGCGTTCGAGTCTGATCTTATGAACGGCATATTGCGGAGACCAGATGACTGAGCCATATTCTATAAGTGGTCGTACTAGTGAGAAGTAGAGAACCTTTAACGCAAGTGGGTTTTTAAGTTGCAAAGCATTTCTAGTGACGAAGCCCAGAGATCGAAGGGCCTTGTTTGCAGCGGCAGAAACCTGATCATCGAAAGATAATGTCTCATCAAAGTGTACCCCAATGTCATGCACACGTGTGACCCTGTCCAGCACCTCCCCCCCAATAAGTTAGTTGTACTTAGGAAATTGTTTTTTTCTAAAAAAAGATGTGACTACACATTTTCCTGTAGATTGATACAATCTAGATGGGAGTTTCTTTCTTTGTATAATTTAAGGTCATTCTGCAAAAAGCAGAAAGAAACAAAACTTGATAAATGAGCCAATGTCTTTTACATGTAGGAGAAACAAGAGAGGTCCCAGATGCGAGCCTTGTGGTACACCAGACGAGGCGAGAAACACTTCAGAGAGTTTC
>NC_046657.1:20154930-20166239 GCF_010883055.1 Belonocnema kinseyi | reverse complement strand
TAGTGTTACTAGAAGCAAGGTAAAGATGGTCAAAAATAATACTCTCAAAAACTTTAGCCATGGAATTAAGTATAGTTATTGGTCTGTAGTTTTTAACATCCTCACGGTTACCAGATTTAAAGATGGGAACAACTATGCCCTTCTTCCACTCATGAGGGAAATAATCCTTAGAGATTGACAAGCTAAAAATTAGGTGTAGTGGAGTAATAATCGCGGAGCGACATGACTTCAGAAGAGAGGGGGTATACCATCAGGCCCGACCCCTTTATTCGGATCTAATTTAGAAAGCTTACACATAATTTCATTTTTACTGATTGTTAAATTGGAGAGGTCTATAAAGTCGTTTTGCTTAAAGTGGACATCGCTAGAGATCGGTTCTTTATAAACAGTCTCAAAATGTTTAGAAAAAAGTTCTGCTATATTCTCATAAGTGTTCGCGTGTTCGTCGTTTAAGCACATTTCGTTAGGCAAGTTATTATCGTTTCTGATAGCATGTATATAATTCCAAAAAGATTTATGATTAGATATGATGGCACTTTCAGCATTCGCAAGAAAGGATTTATAACATGTATCCAAAAGCTTCTTACATTGCGTTCGAAGATTTGAAAATTGTTGGTAATCATTCAGATTGCGAGATTGTTTGTAATTCGCGTGAGCAATTTTCTTGGCAATAATACAATGATTTAAATTACTGTCGAACCAAGGGGGATAGAAGGAGGATTTAAAAACTGAAATGGGAACAAAGTAATTAATTGCAGTAAAAATATAAGTATAAAGAGTGTCTATACCCTTATCCACAGAAGATGAAGTAAAGAGGTAGTCCCAGTCCACTTCATGAATAAAGTGACTAATTGCCGCAGTGTTCGCTTTCTTAAAATTAAATCGGACAAAGTTAGGTGTAAGGTGGTTTAAATCACTAGCTACAAAGTCTCCTCTAAGATTAAGTGTGAGGGGAGGGTGATAGATATCTATGAGTAATAATGGATCAAATGCTACGTGTAAGGTGTCAAGAATATTGTTGGTAAATAATAAATCTAACAAAGCCCCGTGCACATTGCAGTTGTTGTTCAATTGTGAAAGACTTAAGTAATCAAGGACATCGGATACAGTAGACGAGATGACAATACACAGTTGTGACGAACCAGGTTTCGGGATACAGCTGGGACCTTGTTCGGAGTTTAAATTCCACATTACATAGGGCATGTTAAAATCACCAAAAATATAAACCGTTGCTTCAGGCAAAGAGCATAGAACGTTCTCACATATAGTACTAAAATCAATATAGCTTTGTAAGTTGCCTTCAGGAGGAATGTAAAAAACGCCAATTATGTGGGTTTTCAAGTTGGTAAAGAACCTCATGAACACATGTTCAACCGTATTAATATTAGTGATGATTTCTACACCCCCCAGGCAGTGTTCGAATGCAATTAGGACCCCACCACCCCGTGTGTTTTCTCTAGTCAGAACACTTATGTCGCACCTAAAGATATCGTAGCCTAGGAAACCTAACTCGACATTATCAATATCGGTATGGAGCCATGTCTCAGAAAAAATTATGAAGTTGTAAAAACTCAATGAAATAGCTTGACGCAGGGAATTTGTTTTAGTACGTACGCCCCTGACTTTCTGGTAGTAAAGTGTGACGGAAGAGTTGCTGGAATCAGTCGTCTTGCGTGCGTTGGCAGAGGGGGTATTCGTAGTAGTAGGAGAGACACGTGGTACTACTTGCTTGAAGTGACGTTTGGCAAAGTTTCGTTCGTATGCTGTTTCACCTTTGTAACAGCTGGAATCCCTTGACGATACTTCACCGCGAGATCTGTTTCTCCCATTTGCAGGCGAGAGGCAAGCTCTCTCTTGACTTCTGACAACTCCTCCAACTGAGCTTTTCTTTTGTCGGGTGTTATCCAGATTGATTTCAGTCTGTTGATTCTGCCGGCATCCTTCAGGTTTCCGGTACCCTTCTTCGCATTGAGGAAAGACCGAAGGAGCGCATGCGCTGCTTCCGATGAGGCACATATCAACTTCATCGGCCGAGGCCTTGAATGCGTCTGCGAGAAAATACCAAGTCTGTAGGCACGACTGTTATTGAGCATGCTAGTTGGGACTATTTCAGAAAAAATCTCGGAAACTGTGGACATTGGAATTTCTTTGTTAGTGGAGCCATCATCACTACTCTTTTTGGCAAGACCAAAGATTATTAAGTTATTTTTCCTGGAGAATCTCTGCTCCATTTCAGAGAGACATTGACGAGTGAGTGACTTGATGTCAGTGGATGGGTGAGAGGTATCAACGGATTTTAATTCTTTAATCGTACCTTCAGCAGCATCAATCCTGGCAGTTAGGTCTACAACTCGCTTCTCCGCGTCATCAATACGCAAAATGGCATTGCCAATTTTCGAAGAAAGATTGTCAAATTTCTCAGAAAGCGAATTTACGGAAGTTGTGACTATTTCAAGTTCAGGCTTCATAGATGCAAAGCCACTTTTCATTATGCGTTTGATGTCCCCAACAGTAATAGGTGCAGAAGGTGATTCAGGCGAAGTCGGAGTGCGAGATCTAGGATGGCAGCATTTTGCATAGGACCCATCGTCAAAAGGCGTTGTGCGTTGAGCACAACCAGGATGGTAAGGAGTTTGACATGCAGAGCACAATACTGCATCAATCACAGTGCCTTTACATCCCCGACAAATTTTCTCAGCGGGTATGATACAAAATAGTTAATGTCCACTAGACCACAGGTAATTTTGAGGTTATGTTGCAACACACATGTACACAAAACGAACACTCTGGAGTGACCGCACTACATATTTTCGAAAAATTAATTGATAGCACTCAACAAAAAACTAAAGAATTTATCCTCGCATCAAACTTACTAGTTTACGAGTACTACCATGCAGGAAATTAGATATTTATTAGCGATTACAACCGACGCGACTTTAGTAGCCAGCGGCCATTGCAAAAATAGTGTAAATTTCATTGTTTTCTTACATTTTACTTAACTTTCGAAATAATCAACATTTTTTAATGTTCTTTGGCTCATTTTTAAGCTTTTATTTCAACCGTCTCACAACAGCTTGTGAATAAAAATATGAAAAATTTTCTTTTTGAATTGCAAGAACTTGAAGTTGTAACAAAAAAGTTGGAAAAATTGCAATGTTATTTTTGGTAATAAAAATATTTTTCTAAAATATTTGAAACATATAATCCTGAAGCTTCTATCTAATTTCCTCAAAATATATATTTATTGGACTTTTATTCTGGGTTGCCTACAGATAAGATGTTTTCAAATTTTCCCAAATATCTTATTTCAACTTTGCAATTCGCAAAGAAATTTTTGACAGTTTTTATTCGTAAAATGTTGCGATACAATGAAAAAATAGCTTCGAAATGAGCCCAAGAACATTAGAAAATGTTGATTATTTCGGAAGTTATGGAAAATGTAAGAAAATATTGAAATTTACACTATTTTTGCAATATCTACTTACAAACTAGACAAATTGCCTTCACCCTGGGCTTATTTTATAAAGAATTTATTCAGTCATTAAGAAAGAGGTGGCCTAAAACTTTTGCGCGGCAGTGTACATCGGTAATTTGACGAGTTTAGTTCTTAGACCATTTTTTGTTTGTTTTAAAAAGTTATTTAACAATTCTCTAATAGAGTGGCTATTTTTTAAAAACTAACATGTTTATCTGAAAGCGTCCAACTTGAATTGTTCATTAAGGTGATTCAAAAATGGATTTTAATTTTGTTTGTCTTTTCATGCATATCGCCGCGAAATTTGTAAGATTCGACACCAAAAATATTGAGTTTAAAAAAAAAGATATTTAGAAGTTTTGCTAGCCCCATTAAGTTGAATACGTATTTCTCATAAGAAAAAATTGCGTATTACTTTCTATTGATAACACAGGCCCACAAAAAAAATTTGCCTGCAATAAACAAGTGATTAGGCTAACCTTATGGATTTTGAGCCGCTGAATCCAAATTTAGCCTCAGAACTTCTCGTACAAATCTCAGTTTTCCCCTAGATGCAAAAAAAGGCAAAAAACTAGGGATATTCTGGACGCTATTTTAATAATACTAGTATAAGCGAAAAGAGACACATGGATGTTATGTTTTTAAGAGTCGCGACTTATAGGGACTTAATTTGTACACAGAAATTCTCTAGTGTGTCTTCTGTTTCCCCTAGCTTGGGTAATTCTATGGAAATTGAAGAACTTTTTCATATTATATAGATTCTTGCGGGGGGGGGGGGGGAATGCCATATCCTTTGCAGATTTGCGTGCTAAATCTAAATTTGAACTCCAAATTTTTCGGGCTTGTTCCATTTTCTCTTTAGATGCAAAATGTAAAGAAAAGCCTAGGGAATTTTTGGCCACACAGGTCCACCAAAAATAAGTTGCCAAATAATAATTTTTAAAAAAATTAAATAATTAAAACCAAAAATAATTCACTGTAAAGGATATTAGGTTTTTCCCCATGTAAATATATATAATCTGGGAAAGACCTTTAATTTCCCTAGAGTTACTCAAGCAAGGGGAAATAGAAGGCACACCAAAGAATTTATGTGCACAAATTAAGTCTCTGCAATTCGTTGCACTTAACAATATAATATCGATGACGTGCAAGATAAAATCCATAAGGCTAGCCTAGTCACTTGTCTCGTACAAACAACTTTTTTTTTGTGGGCCTGTGTAATTAGATGTTTAAATAAATACTTTTAAGCAATTTTGGTGTGTTAAAATAGAGTTAGAAAGTGGCGCTTTTTACAAAGTTTTTCATTTATTTTTAACTTTTCAGTTAGAGCTAGGCAATAATCGACTAAGTTTACGGAAGTAATTGTTTAAACAATTTTTAATAATAATATTCTCTTAGAATAATGCTAAAAAGATGCAGTTTAAACAAAATTACAACTTTCTGTTAGATTTTTAACAATATTCATAACGATTATTGATAAGAAAAGAAATTTTTTAAACAATTTAATATTATTTTGAATAATATCCTCTTTGAAGCATACTAAGAAGTTGCGGTTTATTATTTTTTTAGTTTCATAATCCAGCTAATTGGTTACAAAAATCTACTATACTGTTGAAAATTTAATGATATATTTCGGCAAAAATTCAGCTATTTGGTTAAAGTAATTTTTCTGGTCAAAAGTTTAACGGCTATATTGAAATTTTGTCTACATGAATTGCTGAAACGATTTATACATTTAATGATATTATTTTTGAAGATTATTCAAAACTTACGATTAGTTTCTGAAACATTGAACATTTGGTCAACTTTTTGGTTAAAAAGAGGTGAAAATGAATGAAATTTAACAAACATAGTTGAATTAAACAAATAATTATTGTTTATAACTACACTCTACTATAGGAATGTTAGGTGAATGCGGTTTTGTTCTAAAATTTTACATTTTTGGTCAGTTTTTCACTAAGTGTGGTAATGATTAATGCAAGTTAAGAAACATGATAATTCAAATAATTTACTTTTGATTGTAACTATCTTTTCTCACACAATTTCTAGAAAGTTTCTTTTTTCTGAAATTTTAACATTTACTTTGACTTTTTAGTTATGAACAAATAATAAATAAGCAACGGAGAGCATAATTTTTCAAGCAATATCTTTATTTTTTATGAATATATTTTTATGAAATGAAATATATTTGATTATTATATCATTGGGTAAAAATTGGTCAAAGTAGATTATATTTTTAGCCCCATTTCAATTTCTAGCCCTACGGCCGTTTTGGGCCTTATTTCTGTTTTGGGCCTTATGTACATTTTGGGTTAAATGATGGACGGTCTCTCGACTAAAAACTGGGCATAAAGTGGATAATTTCAGAAAAACGGATATTATTAGCATTACCATAGAAAAAGATGCTTTTAAACATTTATAATTTGGTTAAAAAAATATTTTTGTGAACTTTAGTTTATTCTTACCTCGATATAAATGAAAAATTGAAGAAGGGTAAAGTTTGGAAAAAAACGTGTTTTTCAAAATCTGTTTTAAGAATAAATTGCCAAAAAACAATAATTAATTGTTTAATTCAATTTATATAAATATTTAATTTCCAATATAAAGTCGCATTTCATGTATTAGAAACAATTTACATTTAAAAAACTGCAATAAAACAACATTAGCGCTAAAAAAACTAGCAAAATCTAATTTTTTCACTAATGGGGTTTCTTTGTGGACCCTATAAAGTTCACGGGGTGATATTTATAAAGCAGTATTCTACTCGTATTCTGTAGATAATTGTGCAAAGACATTTTAAGTTTTAAAGTAGTTTTAAAGTTTTAAGTATCTAAAATTGTGCGAATTTTTTTAAAAGACTTACAAATTAACTATATTATTTTAATTAAGTAATATATAGATTGATTTTTCATATAAATAAAGTAAAGGTAAGATACTGATTAACGTGTTAAATGTTTTGCCATAACATCCAATATAGTTTTCTTTCTAACGATTGATTTATCTTAAATTATATTCATTTTATTGACCAGTGTTTTTTCAACATTATGAAATGCTAAAGTTACTGGTTTTCAAAAACTTTGTAAATTACAATTTTTTTCCCTACCAAATCAAAAATAACAAAAAAATACAGGTTTAAAAATTAAGTTAATACGTATTGCACTTACCTTTTTTGCTCAATATTTAAAAGAATGAAGGATGCTGGATTTTAAATAATAATTTTACCGTTATTTATAAATAGTTAACCATTAGTTATTTACTTATGTAAATATATTTCGAAATAAAAAAATCACCTGTAAAAAATTGCACGGTCAAAATATTAAAATGTTGTATTGCGAACTATCTGAATTTGCATTTACTGCCATTTTATTAAAACTGGAGGTAAAATTTGAGGTTATGTTTGTTTGGGATCGTTCTTACCAGCCAAATGCATCGCCTCCACTTTTCTGTTTTCTTACGATCCGGAGGGGATTTGTCGGTTAAACTAATTCAACAGATGGCGCCACAAAAAGTAGGTCGGTCTTTTTCATTGAATCGCATTGAGAAAAAGCAAAAATAATTAAAAACTTAATGCTGTTTGCAAGTAAATAAAAAATATATATATGAAAAAATAAGAGTAACTATTACTAATTATTTAAAAATACAAAAAGTCATGAAAATATGTAGGTTAATACGAATAAAATTTAATTTTGAGATACATTTTAAAAGCTGTTCGAACTTCATATTTTTGTGATTTACTTTGCTCATATCATTGATTTTATTATTTGTTAAAGTTGAAAAAAATATATTTTTTGTTAAAATTATTGATGTAGTTAATGAAAAAATTAATAATATTAAAGACCTCAATGACAAAAATAATATCTAAAACATATACATGATCAGAAGAATTAATAAAAAATATATGACGTATCTCAAACATAAATATAATAATAATTAAAATATGTGAGACTACATCTTAAGTTGAACAGCAAAGAATCTGTGCACCTTTAAAATTTTAACAATTTTTAGTATTGAAGAAAATATTTTTTTAAAGTGATAGTAATTGTAATTAAAATATTTGCGGGAATAATTTGATAAAAAGTCAATGAAAAGATTAATAAATGAGAAAATGGATTTAACATTATTGAATATAATGTATATATTTAGTGTATATATATATATAAATTCACTTTTTTCGTTTAGCTAGACGCTCCGAACTTTTGTCTTCTCTATTTGTTTATTACTAATTTTTCTACTTAAAGTATGGAAAAACTGAAATTTTGTACATAAAAATTTGTTACGCTTTGATAACTGGTCAGAAAAAGCATTATATTGTCTTAAATTTATGTTCAGTGACTCATAAAATACAAATAATTTGTTTATCATTCCATTTATTTGTTGCAAACAAATTTGATAAACAAATTAAGAAATAGTCTTATTGGTAAAATTTTTGTTTGCTAAAAGTGCTTTGCATTAATATAGGAATGACATTTATTAACGAAAATAATTTAAAAGTTTATAATAATTATTGTTATAAACAATTCTTGTGGCAAAATATTAGAATTTGAGATTTAGAAAATTATTATTTTTTTCAAGCGCCAGAAAGACTTTATGTATTCCTTAAAACAATAAATATTTAATGATATTTAATAAAATATAACAATTTAAATTGTTGTAAACTTATTCGATAAACAAATTCAAAATTTTGCTCCTTTCGCATAGAAATTTTTTTTTTACACTGGAAATATTTTAAGCTGTTGGACGAATAACTGCTAGTCACAAAAATATTTGAGATGTTAACAATAACTATTTTTATAAATAATTCTCGTGACAAAATATTCAAATGTAAGGTTTTATCAGAATTTTTATTTTCTTTAATCGCAACAATGGCTACGGATATTCCTAAAAAATGTATTTTTGATCATATTTAGTGGAATATAATATCTTACACGTTTATGAACAATTTACATAAAAAATTTCCCAATGTTGGCAGTTTCACTTGGAAAAATTCGGGTTTTTATTCGTAATAGATTGGAAATGAATCATAACACTGCATGCTAAGATTCACTTAATACAAAATCTTTTGACAATAACCCACCGACTTGGCCGTCGAAGAAAATTTAAATTTGATAAAACCTTAAGTTTAAATGTTTTGTCACAAGAATTGTTAATAACAGTGGTTATTGTTAACTCTTATAATATGTTTGTGACTAGCAGTTATTCGTTAAATAGCTTAAAACATTTTTATTGCAAAAAAATTTTTCTTTGCGAAAGGGCCAACATTTAAAATTTGTTTATTTAGTTTGTTTACAAAAATTTAAATTGTTATATTTGATCAAATATTATTAAATATTTACTATTTTAAGGAATGCCTGAAGTCCTTCTGGCCATTGAAGAAAATTATAGCTTGAAAAATCTCAAATTCTAATATTTTGCCACAAAAATTGTTTATCACAGTGGTTATTATAAACTTTAAAATTATTTTTCTTATTAAATGTTATTCCTACATTAATGGGAAGCAAGTTTAGCAAAAAAAAAAAAAAATTCACCGATTATAAGACTTCGTTCATACTTTGACTGGAAAAATTATTAATAAAAAAATAGATGATACAAAAGTTCGGAGAGGCAAGATCTATAGGGACGGCTCCCTATAGTATTTCTTAAGGTCAAGCTCGTTCCTGCAGTAAATTTCAACAAGAAATATAATTGTGAATTTAAATTTTACCTCGAACCTAAGTTGGACCTTGTTTAAGTTTGAATGACCTTTAACAGACCTACAAAGTCACACTTGACCTATGGCCTGAGTACATATTTATACGTAAAATTTCCCGCTCTTTCAGTTGCCGATGTCAAAATTAGGGGTTCCCATTTAAAACAACAAAATTGACTTTGAAATGACATTGAAGGTCAAATTCAATGTCAAATTGAATGTCACCATTCGATTTTTTGTGATGATCTCGACCCAAAAATAAACTCAAGAGATATGTTTTTAAATTGTTAAGTAGCAAATTCTGGATTGAAGTATAATACAAATTAAAGAATTTTAACCTGGAGGTTTAAAAATTTAATTATATGGAATGTCTAAATATTTTTGTATTGTTTAGATGTATTGAATCCTTATTGAGACCAAATCTCGAATAAATCAATATTGAAACTAACGGGTTGAAGTTAGTCTGAACATATAATGTGAAAATTTGTAACTTTACAATTTTTCATTTTGTTGTGTTTTAAAACAGTTCCAAATACGGATCATACATTTCTCTTATATGAGCTCTACGGTCTCCATTCGTTTGCAAGATATATCCCAAATATTTAATCTCTTTGACTTTTTTCACTTTATTATTTTCCATCTCTCCGTCCATTCTTTCGATCTTCCCTCTCCTTTTCTAAGCCTGATTATCTTTGTTCTAGCATTATATCTAGCATTTCTCTAATCCTGTAATCAAGCCCGCCATCCCTTCTTCATCCTTTATCATCAACACTATATCATCCGAGTATGAGAGGGTATATATCTTTCCTTCCCTATCCTAACTCCTTTCACATCTTTTGTTCTTATTCCTATTTCCATGTCTGATATTAATTTATTAAATAAAAGTATAATCAGAGGACATCCTTGTCTCACTCCTCTTACCAACCAGAAACTATCTCTAACCTGCTCGCCTAACTTTACCCTACTTTTTGTCTCTAAATATTTCTAAAACTCTTTTTATTCATCTCTCCCTTATCCCCCTTTTCACCTTAACTTGTTCTATTTTGCCTCGGTCTAATGAGTCAAATGCCGCCTTCAATTACTCGAACGTTTCTATCATTGCCCCTTCTAAGCCTGATTATCTTTGTTCTAGCATTATATCTAGCATTTCTCTAATCCTGTAATCAAGCCCGCCATCCCTTCTTCATCCTTTATCATCAACACTATATCATCCGAGTATGAGAGGGTATATATCTTTCCTTCCCTATCCTAACTCCTTTCACATCTTTTGTTCTTATTCCTATTTCCATGTCTGATATTAATTTATTAAATAAAAGTATAATCAGAGGACATCCTTGTCTCACTCCTCTTACCAAGCAGAAACTATCTCTAACCTGCTCGCCTAACTTTACCCTACTTTTTGTCTCTAAATATTTCTAAAACTCTTTTTATTCATCTCTCTCTTATCCCCCTTTTCACCTTAACTTGTTCTATTTTGCCTCGGTCTAATGAGTCAAATTCCGCCTTTAATTACTCGAACATTTCTGTCATTGCCCCTTTTTCCCTTTTAATCAGTTTGTTCACTAGGTAGTTCAGAACATATATGTTGTCCATCACGACCATTCCTTTATAAATCCCGTCTGATTTCGGTTTATATTTCGTTTACATCTACCACTTTATAATTACTTAAGATTGGGTTTTTGCGGCCGATGGTATTTCCGCGATTTCCTCTTCGTTCAGTACAACAACTGAGCCATTGTTCATGTTCATTTTCGCCCGTTTTGCTTTGACGGTTCTAGTATACATTCCACGAAGAACTGTATTATTACGATCAAATATTGCCACGACGTAACTAGTGGATGTTGATAAAACATTTATCTCTTCGGTTGAGATGGGAAGAAGCTCATTACGGCCTCCATTTATATTGATTGGTGTGTCGGCAGGAAAAGTGTATGTGCGAATTTCGAATACGTGGTGTAGATTAGCGTTGGAAATTAGCCGGATGAATCTACTAGGCAGTCTGATAAGTACCTAAAAATTCTAAGAGATGGCATTAGTATTCACTATTGTAAACCATTTTCGTCGAGCTTGATCCTTCAAATGACGCCTGTCAAAACTTCAGCCATTTATGTTTACGCATTTACAAGTTACAGCACTGAGAAGCGACTA
>NC_046657.1:20153370-20154830 GCF_010883055.1 Belonocnema kinseyi | reverse complement strand
ATACCAGAAAATGTCGAAAAAATCCATGATATGATGTTGAATGATCCCAAAGTGAAATTGAGAGAGGTAGCTAATGCTGTAGGCATATCATTGGAACGTGTGCGCAATATCGTGCATTCAGTTTTGGGCATGAAGAAGCTCTGCGCGCGATGGGTGCCGTGTTTGCTCACAGTGGACCAAAAACGAATACGTGTGACAACTTTCCAGCAGAATTTAGCTTCAACCATGGATGAAACCTGGATCCACTACTACACTCCTGAGTCAACGCAACAGGCAAAACAGTGGGTTCCATCGGGCCAAAGTGCTCCGAAGCGTCCAAAAACGCAAGAATGGGTCGGAAAGGTTATGGCCTCCGTATTTTGGGATGCACATGGCATAATATTCGTAGACTATCTTGAAAAAGGTAAAACCATAACAGGAGCATAGTATTCATCATTATTGGACCGACTGAAAATCGAAATTGCCGAAAAACGACCCCATTTGAAGAAGAGAAAACCGCTTTATCATCACGACAATGCGTCTGTTCATTCGTGCTTAGTTGCACAAGCAAAATTGCATGAAATCGGCTTCGAATTGGTTCCTCAGCTACCGTATTCACCAGACCTGGCCCCCAGCGACTATTACTTGTTACCTAATCTGAAGAGATGGCTCACCGGTAAGCGTTTTTACTCAAATGAGGAGCTCATAGCTGAAACTGAGGTGTATTTTGGAGACCTTCCGATCGAGTACTTTTCGGACGGTATCAAAAAGTTAGAAAATCGTTGGACTCGCTGTATCGACCTAAAAGGAGAGTATGTTGAAAAATAAAACCGACTTTGGCCAAAAAAACGTCTCCGTGTTTCATTTTTCAGGGACTTATCATACTGCCTAGTAAGATCTGCAGGGTCATATCCAAGTATGAGCCAAGAACGGTGTCTGCGAGTAAGAGACCTGGATCTGGCTCGACTATAAGGCTCCGCAGGAGCAGCTAATCTAGCAGGAGAAAGACTTGCTGCAGGAGGATTAGAAGTGACGGAACGATAAACGAAAGAAATGGGGCTACCTTTGGGTAAACAGTCAAACTGTTCACTTAACTCTAAAAAAAAAACAGAGTGATAATTTTCACGTGCAGTAAGCAATCGTATATTGGTATTATGTATGTTAAATTCTAAAATGAAAGCTTAGAAATTTCCAAAAGCTTGCAAGCCGGTAATTGCAGAAGTAACTGTTATATGTTTTGTATGAAAGAAGACAGTATACGAGAAAAAAGTAAAATTATAGATTCTTTTTTTTTACAAAGTGAACGTGAAAATTTGATTGCAGATAAGATCTTGTTGAGTCATATCATTTGCAGTAGTTACCTTTTCCCATGTAATTCA
This sequence comes from Belonocnema kinseyi, assembly GCF_010883055.1. NCBI lineage: Eukaryota > Metazoa > Arthropoda > Insecta > Hymenoptera > Cynipidae > Belonocnema > Belonocnema kinseyi. The sequence goes on along the minus strand of NC_046657.1, from coordinate 20,153,472 downwards.
ACTTGTAAAAATGATTTGATGAAACAAATCAAACCTTTCTTCGACCGTTGATATTTATTGATTTCAAATTCTTTATGTCTTACGGTCCAATCGTAAATCGAG
>NC_046657.1:20145131-20153270 GCF_010883055.1 Belonocnema kinseyi | reverse complement strand
TATAAAATAAATATCTGAGTTTCGAAGAACATGTTTTTTTGACTCATATTTATTTTCTCGATTTACGATTGGACCGTAAGACATAAAGAATTTGAAATCAAGTAATTCAACTTACCAATAGAAATAAATATAACCGCAAAGGATATCACATAAGTATAAAAAAGCACCATCTGTTCTAACTAGTCAAAAATGTATAATGTATTATTAAAGAATTTAATAAACACTGCAATTAAATAGAATAGCAGTGCTTCTAGGATTATATACGAAATATGTACTATAGTCGTTATCTGATATATTATCAGCAAGATGCGTGTCGTTCTAAGATATTTCCATTTCATCAGAGATACTTTTAATCAAATATAGTGTCTAAAATTAATGGCTGATTTGAAATTTAGAAATAACTGGATTTAAAAATATTTTAAACAGAGTTTCAAAGATTTAAATGGATATAATGGAATTCATTGGATTTTATGGGAAAAGTCCATCCGATAACTGAAATAGTGGACTTCGAGTCTAAATCGAATTATTCAGTTTATCATTATCTGAAAGGACACGAAACGATGGACAATTGTCCTACATAAATATTCGAACTATCCTGTCGACCGAATTTTGTGAAATGCGAATCTGAATTCAACTTAGTCAAAACACTATCTGATATTTTCATTTCGAAAGTTACACACAGCAAACCTTCAGTTCTGGTTTTATTTGTGGCTAATATACACGCATTATATAATAAATAAAGTGTGTTCATCTCTGTATATTATAAAAACATCTGCCCGCCGCCAATGTCGTTATTTCCGGAATCAAGGATGCATTTGTAAAAGATTGTACAGTATTGAACAAAATATACTGACATAGTCGAAAAATATTACTAATACGTGTATTTCCAGAAAAATGCACTTGTACTAAGATATACAAAATAGAATAATTCACGCTAAAAACGGAGGTTGCAATAATAATATAATAACACACATTTTTTTGTGTACAATATTGTAAGCTTTTATAAATACATGCCCGATTCCTGAAAAAAACGACAGTGGCAGTGGACAAATGTTTTTATAATATAGAGAAAGTAGAACAGTTTGATACTGGTAAGGCGTGCATTATCAGCATAATTTCACCTTGAGAATCTCAGATAGTTGTCTCACTAAACATAATTGATCTGAACAATTTATAAAAGTCAGCTATCAACACGTTTCAAATATATAGGTACGAAAATTTTCTACCTTTCCGAAATCTGTCTTAACAACAGTAACGTACTTGTTCTAAGCTTTGCAAATATGGCCTTGAAGATAATGATAATCTTAATAATTATATTTAGTCTAGAGTTCGATCGTTTCAGATATCTAATGTGCTATTCTCATAAGGCTCTATGAATTCCTTCATATCCCCTGAAATCCTTGAAACTCTGTTTCAAATCTTTTTAAATCTATTGACGATTTTGTGTGCAGAAAACATCTTTATATCTGAGTGACTTTTAGAACAATTGATCAACAATATGAAAGAAGTTAATCAACCTTTTAATTTTTTGAACAAATTTTGTGGAATACATTTTCTTAATTTTAAAATGACTCTTTATTGTAGACACTAATATTTGTTTGAAACCGACTATAATGAAATGTGAATATCTCACGACACAAGCATGTTGCAGATAATCTATGTGATAACGACTATGGGTTATATTTCGTATGCTTACTACTGCAACCAGCAATAGGAGCAATTAACGCAAAGCAACTTAAACGTTCGAAATGAAGAAATAATTTCTGGCTTTGAATTGCAAGACCTCAACCTTAAAAAACATTGTTTCTATTAACTCGACTAAAGCCGAGAGCTCATCATGCATTTCAATGATCATGGATCTTGATCTATGGTCAAATGCTGCTAAATTTTTTGTATTTTAAAACAAACATTTTGTTTATTTAGTTGCAACTGAACCAATATCATTCCATTGAATTTATAGCACAATCCAGAATGTAAAAAAGAATTCAACTTTGAATAAGGATTGAGTGTTACTTCTCCCCCTAAATCTTGTGCTAATTCTACCACTTCTTCAACGAATTCCTCAAAACTATTATCATTTTTTTAATTTTTCAGATATTGAAATGTATTAAAAAGATTTTTTGTGGCTTCTTTGGTTCATTTGTCAGACTAAACAAAATGGCTGCCAATTATTGGCATCGGTGTCATAACAACATAACCTACAAATGGCATCTAACCGCGTGCAATTGCAACTACACTTAACAGCTGATATTTTCTAATATCAGATTTCGTTATTTTTTCAAATTTTTCAAGTACATTGCACGATCAAAAACCGTGAAAAGCTTAAATATGAGCTAAAGTATTGTAAGAATGTCAGGCATTTTGGTTTGACTTCATACATAATCCCGAATCAGATCATTATGATCACAAAAGTCGATCATTCTCTTCGGCCGATCAAAATGCTTTTAAATTCGGTATAATTTTTGTTGCTTATCAAAATTATAATGATTTCGGTATCATTTTGAACACTTTTTTTGCTGCGAGAAAACGATATCTCTTTCATTTCCTTTGCAAGTGACTCGGCTGGACAGTGACTTTTAATATCATTTGATAACTTTTGACTTATTGCAAACAAAGCATCATGGATTTCACCAGACGAAAAAAACGGAAGGGCCGGGCAGCATCAATTCTACATTCCAACCTAGTTTTTCTTAACGGTTTCATTGTGAGCGTTTCCAAGTGTCCTTTTAAGACTTCACAACGTCGATCTGAGCTACTAAAAAAATTATAAACTGATTTTAATGTTCCGAAAAATTAAAGCGCTTCTTTAGAAACCTTAACCGAATCATTTACAACACGCTTAAACGTGTGCGCTTCAAATAATACAAAAAAGCACAAATATTTTAATTGAGAATTCGAATTTGTATGCCTGCACGTCTTGCACAATAATAATAATCGAATAATATTAGGCTCTGGTTACTCGCGCAACAAACTTATTTCTAATTGTCATAGCAATAAAATAGATTATTTCATTTTGTATTATTTTGCTTTAATAGTAAGTTCGAGTTCTTTCCGCTGTTACTCTCCAGACATGTTCAGCCATAACGCTATCAAACTCTACTAATTTCAGAAAATTACTTTGCTTCTGTTAAACAGTACATCCGAAGTACCCTTTTAAATAGCAAATATTGCTCATCAAAAAAACGTACAATCGTAATTTTACGTTCTAGAAAAGACTGCCAGTGAAAAGATTAATTTTTTATCACTTGTTGATGGTAGAAATCAATTGCTTCCATCAAATGTAAACGTTATTTGTATCCAAGCTATTTGTTGTAAGCTTTAAAATGTAAAGAATTAGGCTAGTGGCTACTAAGAGTGCTCTGTAGATTCCTAGAATCGTTAAAATTTGTAGTAGTAAGACTTACGAGGGTCATCCAATAAATACTTAGCTTACAAAAGAAAAACGAAAATTTTGGAAAAGTAAACTGTTAACTGAGTCCTGTTAACTCAATACATTTGGCCCAGCGATGCTCCTACTTTTTCAACCCGTCCAAAAAATACGTTTTCTCAAGGTTTGCAAAATAGGCCTCCGTGGCGGCGATGACCTCCTCATTCGACCCAAACCTATTCCCGGCGAGTGACTTTTTCAGGTTTGGAAACAAAAAAAAAGTCACAGGGGGCCAAATCTGGAAGATACGGTGGATGAGGCAGCAATTCATTGCGCAATTCGACCAATTTGGCTACGGCGACGGAGGAGGTGTGAGTCGGTGCGTTGTCGTGGTGGAACAGCACTTTTTTCTTCGCCAAACGGGGCCATTTTTTCCAGGGACTGAGAGCGACATGTGTGAAGAGCGTAAAATCCGCTCCTCACCATTTCTTCTCCTGTTTATATTTTCTCAGCGTTACGAGCGAGGGTGCTCGATGCGAGCTTCGCCAGCGTTGCGAGAACGGAGACTGAGTGGCCGAGAGACCATTGGGAAACTCGACGTTGCCATTGCGAGCTTCTTCGTGAACGTGGCGAAGCTCGACGATCCGGACTGCAGGCAGAAATCATGTCGAATTCATCACTAGCGAGCACCTACTCGTATCATAGATACGTTATTCGATATCTAAGCCGTACCCCAGATCCATAGGCTGAATTATAACGAGGAGGAGAAGAGTTTTTTTGTTCGGGGCGCTCATATAGCAGAATCAGGGGCGGACCCAGAAAAATATTTCGAGGTGTTAAGGACGGGTTTCTAAAAACCTCCCCTGGATCCGTCACTAGGCAGAATATACATTTCATTAGATGGCACTGCGTCACACGCTGTATATTTTTAGAAAATTCATAATTACAAAACCAGACTTCAAAACTACCTCCCTTTCCGGCTGATTGGAGATAAGAAGTAGATGAAAAAGTCAACCAAATTCTTTCAAACTCATAGTTTTTTTCTTCTTCAAAATTAAACTATTTAGTAAAAAATAAATTTTTTACTGGAAACTTAATTATGTCAGTTCAAAATACACCTATTTTATTAAAAAAATTAACCATTTTCTTGTAAATATTTGGTTTAAAATTCGATTATTTGGCTTAATATTCGACATTTTATTTGATATTTGAACTATTTGGCTTAAAATTAATCTATTGTGTTAAAAATTGATTTGATGACAATTAACTTTTTTAAGTAAACATTTTTATAATTCAGCTGATCATTCTTCTTTTTTGTCCAAAAATTTAGTATTTCTTGGAAAATTAACCTTCTTGTAGAAAATATGTTAATATTTTTTAGGAAATTGTTTCTTTAGTTTCTTTAGGGTTAAAGATTAACTACTTTATAAAAATACTGGTTTTTGGGTTAAAAATTAATTGCTTTAACGAAAAGTGTTACAAAATTTTCCGTTTTTTCAAGAAACTGTTTTTGAGGTTTAATATTTTTTTAAATAAATCATTAATGATCAATAGTTTGCAAAGAAAGAAAGAGAGGGAGAGAGCGGTCCTTCATGAATAAATTTCTCCAATTTTAACACAATTTCAGTCAATTGAAATCTTTACATTTTTCCTATTAGGTGCCGCAATTATATATAACAAATTTAGTTATGCATTAACACTTGTTAATTTTAAGAACAAATTATATAAACAAATGCATATTCTCGGTGTTCTCAAGCAAAAAAAAATAATTTTTTTCATCTGATCTTGCTCAAATTATATTAAACAAATTTAGTCATGCAATAACATTTGTTAATTATAAGAACAAATTATATAAATAAATGCATATTTTCGACGTTCTCCAGCAAATATTTCATTTAAACGCTAGAGCAATTACACGCACTGTATAATAAAATAAATATGTATGAATAGAACATTTAAGAGAATGGAACTATTTTAGTTTACTTGTGTAGTCGTAAATTAATTTTCGAAACTGAAATTTCAACTATTCCGATTTTAATTAAAAATTAATCTTTTTCAGTTACATTTTAAGTAAAAATACTAGGTTGGAAATTCATGTTTCTGATCAAAAATTCTGGAGTTTAGTTGACAGAAGTTGGGTTGGAAGATGAACCATGTTGCTGAAAACTCGGGTTTTTAGTTTATTTTAAATAAGAAATAATTTTTTCCCTGGGAATTAAAGTATCATTTGTTGATAAAAATTCAATTTTTGTAGAAAACAAAGATAAGAGAACAATAATCAGTGAATTATTCTCTCAAAAATAATTCTTATAAATAATATTAGTATTGATAAAACATATAACTGTTTGGTTGAAAACCCGTTTATTCAAGGTAGAAATGTGTTTTATAACTGAAAATTCAAGTATTCACGTTAAGGAGTCATTATTGAAGGCAAAAGTTAGTTTCTTCATTGAAAATTTCAACTGCGTTGGTTTAGAAATTGACTTTTTGGTTAAAAATTTAACTACATTCTTGAAAACACGTTTTATCGTTTGATAAATAATTTTCTCCAATAAAAAATTAACTACAGGTTTCTAGTTGCAAATTTATCTATTTCAGGTTAAATTTAACTACATAATTGAATGAAAATTAATTTTTTAGTTTGAAAATTGAAACTGTTCTCTTCATGATTTGTGTGTTTGGGTTAAATAATAACGTTTCCAACAACATATTGAACTTTTTAAATTTTCGATAAACATTTGTTACGAATTTAATTTTATAATTGTTTCATTTCTGGTAGGAAACTCATCTTCTTGATTGAATATTTACCTCTTTGTCTGAAAATTCATGTATTTGGTGAAAAATGAGTCTTTTTAAGTTCTTATGTATAAAATTAAAGTACTTCATTAAATGTTGTACTACTTGGTTAAAATTTCAGTTGATTGGTTGAGGGTCTTAAATATTTTGCTTAAAACTGTTTTTTAGGTTGAATATTACTTTTTCAAGTCTCAATTTAACCATTCATTTTTTATTGAAAATTAAGCTATTAAAGTTTTTATTAATAATTTATCCAACATATTTGGTTTGTAAATGCAACTGTAGGAAGGAAAGTATAACTAAATTCTTAAAAATTCATATAATTAATAGAAAATTTCACTATTTTGTTAAAAATTAGTCTTTTGGATTGAAAATTTATTAGCTGTGGTAGAAAATTCATCTTTCTTGGTTGAAAATTCAAGAGTCTTCCAACAATATCGTCTGTTAGTCAACATTTTTCTTGTTTTGTTCAACTAGTTTTCCAAACATTTGCACTCTGAAATTTTGAAGAATCAGTAGAATGCAATCTATTTACGACAATTCAGCTGTAAATTGTTTACTTAAACAATATCAGATTTATATTTGCTGCTTTTAAATAAACAGTGAAATATTGCCACATACTAAAAAATATATTATTTTTCATTAAAAACATTTCTAAATTGAATGAAGATTAAAAGTAGTTTCTATAATCGGCATAATAGCATTTCCATGTTTCAAATTATTTAATTCTAAGCCAAAGTACAAATCTTCGACTATCTACGGGGAAAATATATTTCAGGATTTTCACTCTAGCCATAACTGGTTTAACCAGGGCTTGTAGGAGTCAGGGGGAAGGAGAGACGTCAACCAATTGATGAATTTCCCTCTCAGCTAGGTTCAAGTGAGAAGAGTACATTTGCCGAAAGAGAATCGAAAACCCGAGCCGATTCCGAGCCGATATATCGACTTCCCGATCCAAAGTCGAGTCGAGCTAAAATCGACACACGATCCAAAACCGATACCGCAGGCTGGAATTGAGTCGGAATCGTGTCAATGTCGGAAAAGATCGCCCAAGTGCATCACTATTCATGATGAGTTGATAATGTTAATTATTTTTCTTAACAAATACATTTTTAGGGCGCTTGTGGACGGAAACAGTCTTTTTTTCAATGGCAGTGTTTTTAATTGGGAACTTATTGAAAATTTCACCTTGAACTATTGGACAAGTGCTAATGATTTTTATAGAAGACATTTTAACCAAGGTGGCCATTTTAGTGATTTCGACACAAAACTGGTGATTTTCAAAAGCGCATTGTGATTTTTTTCAGCGTTTGTGTTATGTCACAAATTGGTGATTTAAGGCAATTTTTAGTGATAAATTCGGTGATTTTGGAAATTTTTGGTTCTTTTTGCTCCATTTCAACAACAAATTGATGTGCTTGATGTGTTCCTTGCTTCCCAACTTTGGCATGTGGAACGCCACTTCTCATCCCTGGCTCTACGGGTTGCTTTGCGTATCCAGGGATGGGGAGTGGAACTTTACATGCCAAAGCTGGAATCGCCGTGTGAGTTCATTTATTGTCGATTAATGGTCTTTTCATACCCTTGGTTGCCGGGTGTTTCATGTAGCCTGCCAGAAGAACTACATAATAGTGAAAGAGACAGATCATTCTGGTCGTTTTCTATACACTGTTGCGGTCTCTCTGTAGGCAGGCAGCCTGCAAGCAGACGTATGAAAAGGCCTTAGTTTATCGATATGTTGAATTATGGTCGCCGATCGTTTGACCAGTTTCGGGTTGTTGATCAAGACATTTCACATGGAAGATTGTGCAAGATATGGATAATAAAAGAAGTAAGTTTAAACTAATCATTTGAATTTTAATTTTGTACATATATAGGGAGATTATAGAATAGGATACTTCAATTATAATTTGCTTATTCTATCATGCTGAATAGAATCATTTCAGTTCTAAAACCGCGATAATAATTGACAGTGA
>NC_046657.1:20137972-20145031 GCF_010883055.1 Belonocnema kinseyi | reverse complement strand
ATTACAGTTTTCTACTATTTTTGAAATATAATTTTAATTTAAATTTCGCACCTTTTAAAGTATAAAATCTAGTGAAAAGTTAGTGATTTTTTAATGTTCTAAATTTAGTGATTTTTAGTAATTTTTCATGGGCTCGATTGGGATTTTCTACTTGAAACAGTTGGCCACCTTGATTTTAACGCGTTCCGTTATAGATGAATCGGTTAGTAAATACTCAGTGCGTGCGTGCGATCTCGGGTTCGTTTCTAACACTTGCGGATTTTTCAGTGCACTATGCTTTAGACTCATTATTAAAAAAATTGATTAACAATATGTATAAAAAATACCTCCGATTATCCTTGACATTTATATCACTGATATTATTTTTATCTTTTTCTGATAAATAACAAAACTTGTTTATATTCATCCATATTGATGTGAGATTATAGAGAGAATGATTTGATAACACAAGTCCTACAGTAGCAGTTTGAGCTTTTAAAGAGGGTCTAATTTATTTTAAATACAGACCCTACTTTGACGCTAAGCGTGGAAAAACGGCCGATTTCGGCTTATTTAGAACCCACTTTACAGATTTCAGCCCTTGCGAAGGTAGGAGATACGGCTTCAAGGCAGGGCCTAAATTTCGACTCGAGTGAAGAGAAGAGAAAAGTTCACCTAGGATTGCTTATTAAGACATTCCAAAAAAAAGTGCAAATTGTATTAATCGTGTTTACTTTAATATTCGTTTCTTATTTTGCATTAAATTATATTCTTAGCTAAGCTAAAACATGTAACATTCCAATAAATTGATATCATTACAATGTATAATATGCATGGAAATTAAAACATACTGATTCTTATTGCCTTGTTTATACAGAGATTCATTATGTTTAATCTTGTTTTTTACGATTAAAGAAAAATTAGGCTTCATGTCAATAAAATAAAAATATTCGTAAAAGATTTGTAAATCCTTTTTCGTTGAATAAATGTTGTCTCATTTATTCTCGTAGCTTGTATCGTTTGCACACAATTCAATATTTTGATTCTCAATTTTGTTTTTCATGAAGAAAACAAAAACTACTCATCCAATAAAAAAAAGTAATTCATGACAAATTTGTAGATCTCTTTTAGTTGCAAAATTTTTTTCGATCTATCTCTTTTCGTATTTTGCTTTGTTTTAACTTATTTAGTTGTTATCTAAAATTGTATCAACAACGATCACGCCGGACAGATAGACACCGACGTAAAAACTTGTTTTTCTGACTCAGAGGGCCTCAAAACATCGACATTGGATGAAATTCGCGAAAGAAAAATAACGCTTTTCTCTTCTTCACGTTTTTCCATATCACGATTTTTTTGACTTAAAATGTCCATTTTCGTTTGGTTTTTTGCATTTTGAAAATCCTACAACTTTTGTAATTTTGATTTTATCAAAACAAGTCATAGAAATAAATTATGCATATTTTTGTGTGCTATAAATAACTGTCGATAGAATTTTGAATTTATGAAAAAAGCTATCTCAAAAATTTTGGAAAAGCTTTAACTTTCTGAATTGTTATCAGAAATGGCTGTTTAACGTACGTGGACATTTGATTAAATTTGCGAACGTCATTTTTCGCATAAAACTAATACCTTCACAGTATGAATGAGAATGTAAAAAGAGGATTTTTGATGTTTTTATATTTTTAAATATCGACAACCAAACTTGTAATTTTGAACATTTTAGGTGTGAGTATGGTAAGGGTGGTTTTGTGTTTGTAATTCATATTTTTGGTTTAAAATTAAACTAATTTGGTAGAAAGTTGAAATGCTTGTTCAGAAGTGAAGGATCTATTATTTAAAAATGAAAGGATTTGATAGAAAATTATTAAATTTTGTTTAATGATGGACGTTCTTCATTATTTCATGTCAGTACAAAGATACTGGTAACTTGAAATAAAATGTGTAAAAAAATTATTGTGCAATTTTCTCGGCCAGCGACATAGCCAGGATTTCTTTGGGGAGGGGCTTCGATTTTTTTCCGTCGGGGGCTTCGGATTTATGTATAGGCAAAGAGTGGGGGAAAAGGTAATTGAATAATGAAAAAACTTAGTTTTTGGGGGCCCGAGCCCCGCCCCTGGTGAAGCCTGTTCTCGGCAAGGGTCACGAAGCTCGCGGCGAGCTTCTTCATGCAGACGATTCGAGTAGCGTCCAGTCTCGCTGCGAGTTCTCTCGGCAACCAAGAAGCGCGCCTTTAAGTTTCGCGTTGTGCACTGCAAGGCTTCGCAGTTCACCCTGTTTCCCTTTCCTTCGCGTAAGCAGAGTCGAGCACCATAGTTGGCCACAAGTTGCTCAACCATTCCGATAGGAGACTCCCCGAGATCACTTCTCTTCTCCCCGCAACGAAACTTGTGACACCAAGTTAAGTCACTCTACTCGAGGACTGCGGAGAGAAGAGGCTGATCTGCCTTCCGAGATTCTTTTCCTCGAGAAGAGAAAAGGGCGAACGACGCTTCGCTCCTAGTCCCTGATTTTTTCTTCAATTTGGCGTCAAATCAGCCCAATAAGTCGGCATACTAGAGCCCCGTAACTGTTTTACCCTTCTCGAGGTAATCGATGTGGATCACACCTTGTGAATCCCAGAAAACGGTGGCCACCACCTTTCCGGCCGATACAACAGCCTTTGCCTTCTTCGGAGCAAGTTCGCCGGATAAAGTCCACTGTTTTGACTGTTCCTTGGTCTCTGGCGTGTACCAGTGAATCCATGTTTTGTCGACGGTCACGAAATGATGCAAAAACTCCGCTGGATTGCGCTTAAACAGCGCCAAACCTTCAATCAAAAATCGATGTTCAGCCACGAACAAACTCGTTGAACCAATTCTTGACGGTCGCAACCGAAAGAGAAAAGTCACTGTACACAGCATCCAAGCGATCTTTGATTTCACTGCGCCTTTTCCCTTCCAAAAACAAGAATCGAATCACCGAACGATATTGCTCTTTTTCCATTTTTGTAAAACTGACCGACACGCTCCCTTCCAAAGGCTATCAAAATGAAACTAATGGAGGGAATTGACTGAAACTTTGACAGTAGGCTACTAAAAGAATGCGCTGCACGATGGTAAAACTCTTTCGTAATAGCAGGGCCATCGGGCGGTGAGGCTAAGTACTTGTTGAATGACCCTCGCATTCCTACGGCAGAAAATAATTTGCAATAAAAACAATAAATTGAATTACTACTTCTGGAATAAACTAACTACGAGCAAAGAAGCTCTTCGCCGTTCCTCAGTTTCCTCTTAATGCTAAATAGATTAAGTCAGAATCATTGTAATGTGCCAAAAATCAACTTTAAACTTTAATATCGATAAATCGAGGTAAACTTCTTATTAAACAAAAATAATATGCCATTGCCTTAAAATTCATAAAAGATATTCTGAAAAAACCGATACCTTTTTTGAACCAAAAAAGTCCAAGCTGAGTTTTTCTCAGACTTGAACAACGGCGTGCATAGCAAAAGCTGACAATTTGGGCCTCTGCTATTAGGCAACGTGTTGCTCTGAGGCCTTAAAATTCAAACGATGACTTAAGGGCCAATAGTACTGTAATCTATGTGAATTTTATCATGATCAAAATATTTTCGATTTTCAGGTGGTATAACCTCATGATTACTTCTCCTAAAAATGAGATCGTAGCGAGATAATGAGGTTCTAAAGTGAATTAAAAGACATGATCCTTTTTGGAATACTTAAGGTCATGTGACGATTGGGTGACGTGACCAGATTCTTACCTTAACGATACTTTTTTAAAAAAATTTAATTTCCTAATTTATTTTCACACGAAGTTCCACATCGAAATGGGATAATAAACTAGAAGCTCTAAGATAAATGGGTCTGGTCCTAAATTTCAATATTTATTATAAAAGCAAAAAAAAAATATATTGCGAAAAAAGCTTCTAAAATGTTAGCGTAAATCCGTTCTAATGGTTTTGTAAATTTATTTCTATTGGTCGAAATTCGTTAAAATTTTCTAGGGCTACATAGCCCTATAAGTAGGAGGTGCTGGATTTGAATTTCAAAGTTCGATATTTTGTTTGAGCTGAGTTTATTTATTTTTCTATAATCACTTGATGCTTTCACCTCTTAATCGCCTTTTTCTGTTTTCACTGTTTCCATACTTTAACAAATAATACGTGTCAGCTGTTTTCTTTCTTTCTTCTCCTTTTTGTATTCAAATTTTTATAGATTCTTTACATTCTCATTCATGAGAGTGTAATGTAATCGTCCAAATTTTTGATCTCTGGTTTTTAACGGATCTTTACGTTTCAACGCGCACAGAATCTAATAATCATTCAACTTTGTTCGTGTCTGTCTGTCTGTATGCCTGTATGTCTGTCTGCATATATCTATGTATGGTTACCTGAATGTTGTAGCCACGCTAACTTTAGAAGGCTTTGTCCAATCGAGTCCGAATTTTATACACTTCTGAAGGTCACCAAAATGAAGGTTATGTTGGTTAATCAGACATTTCCAACTAAAATTAAGAAATTGAGAGCTTTTTCAAAATTTTCTCTTCAAATTTTAGAAATTTTTGTCAAAGTTTCTTATAGGTTTGTAAACGACTTGCAAATTATCCAAATAAAATTTTTGATAAAACTTAGAAAAGTTACATACATTTCGAAAATTTGAGAATTTTCAAAAAATAGAAAAAATTATTGTTTTCATAGATCCAAAATTTTTTATTCAAAATGCTTACTAGATACCAAATATATTTCAAAACTATTCCAAATTTTTCGATTAGCCCACAATTTAAAAAATTAGATTTCAAAATTCAAAAAGATTGAGCTCTTTCAAAGTTTGAATACAATTTTTTTAAATTTTAGAAATTTTTGTAAAATTGTCTGGTACGCGTCAAAAAGACTTGCACATTATCCTAATGACATTTTTAAATTCGATAAAACTTCAAAAAGTTATATGCTTCTGACCATTTTCGATACTATTATCATGAAATTTCTTGTTTAGAGAAAAGTTCCAAAAGTTAGATCATTTTCAAAAATATGCAATTTTGGTTTTTTAAGAGATCCATAAGTTTAAATCATTGGTTTCAGTAGATTTTAATAGGATTTACAAATTTTCTTGATGAAGTTTTTCAATTGAACACAAGTTATCAAGCGCGAATTTCGTAATGAGAATGTAATCGTCAAAGCCGTAGTTGCTCTGAGAATCTTCTTTAAGAACAATTCCAAACAAATTTCAGTTATGCAATTTATCGTTGTAATTCCTCAGAAGTTTAAATCACAGTTTTGGATTTAATTTATAGTATTTACGATATTTGAACAAATTTAGTTAAAGTGTACCCATGAAACGTACGAAAACGAGCGCGAAGCGAGAGAGCGAACCCGCGCTCCCCTGGTGCGCTCAAACTGGGCGCAAAGCGCCGGCGCAATGAGAATGGGCCCATGCAGCGGGCATATTTTCTCTATTATCTAAACGCTCTTTGTTTCATTAAATTTCTTGATATACATCTTATTTAATTAAGAGTCTCAAGCATCGATGATCTTTCAAAAAAGTTTTACTTATTGTAATTATTATTAATTTTTCAACATCTCTATGAGCAACGTCAAAAAGAAGTTGAATATTAGCAGTCAATTGTTTTTCTTTGTTCTTCTGAAATTAAAACTTTTCATTTCTGTGTGTGATTTTTTTCTTAACTTTTCGTAATCTCTATGTGAAACTTTGATCTTTTTTATGATGAATGATTTTAATCTTATCGGAATGCAGTATTTGATCCATATATCAATTACCAATTTCAAAATTATTTTTGCACTTAACCAGATTGGTTTTTTAAGTTTCATGTCTAGGTAAACGAAAACTTTTAATGTTTGAAATACAGTTGTTGGATTATCGTCAAGTCAATTAGATTCTAGTTCCTCAATTAACAGCATACTGTTTGCAGAATTTTGTTTCAATTATTTCGTAGTCATTTTTTCTCAGCAATTTACCTTTAAATATCGATCAGTAGACGAAAGAGGTTTAAATTAATTGAAAAAAGATTACGATTAAAAAAGAACTAAGCGCCATATACAAAAGTACAATAATGAATTTGTATATATTTGAGTTTTTATTATTTTTTGTCCCACCAAAATTTGAATTTTCTTAAAGTTTTTCATGTCGTAAGTTTTTCGCTCTCATATTTCATTTTTGTTTGATTCATAGATTTTGCGATTGCTTAACTCTCATAACCTTCTCTTATCAAAGAATGTCATTAATGTAAATTTCCATTATCCTAAATGAAAAACGAACTCAAATTTTCTTTTAAAATTCTTATAAACTTTTCCAAATATCAATCAGACTGATAATTCTGTCAAAAGTTATCGTGTTCACAGAGGACGACAACAACAACGATAACCACAACAATGACGATAAAAATATGTTTTCTCATAAGACCAATACATTCTCGTTGATAATAATTTGAAAAGACATAGTAAGTCAATCATAAGCTTGTAATAGGCACAAATAAGAACACCCGTATTAACAGCAGCTATATTCTTTCGAAGCTGAATTCATAATTATTATTCTGCTCTAGGGAATTATGACATTTTTTAAAATTTATTGAAACTAAACATTTTTACCATAATATGCAATATGTTGCTACATAAAATAGTTTAAATAAACGGTTTTTATAGAATAAAAATTGTATAATATCCGGTAATATAGAATTACTCAGTTAATCAAATTCTTCGTCTACTAGCCACATGCGCAGAATTACGCTCGTGAGTTATTATCTCTGCCAAAGATAATTGGCCTAATTGCATTAAAGGCAGAAAACTTCATTGACATTAAAATGAAATACTTTAATTTTTCTAACTATTGCATGCAATGTAAGTAACCTTAAAATCAATCTAATTAACTGATTGCGTTATGTTATTTTTGTGATATTGGATTACCAAAATGTTTGTTTATTGTAGCGCACTGATGCCACTAGACGTAGCGACATTTTCTCATATATACGAGGGTAGTTCAATAAGTCCTTAGAATGAAGTATAAAAACAATTTTTTTGGGTAAATTTTTTTTATTTTTCAACATAATCTCCTTGGAGCTCTATAC